>NC_090446.1:716702064-716934069 GCF_031143425.1 Pleurodeles waltl
AAAAACAATCGCTTTTCTATCCCAGATCTGCCCGCCGACATGGAGCCAGATGTTTCCATGTGAGAAAACCAACAAAAAAATAAAAGCAAACACTGTTTCTGGAGGACGGAACCGGATCAGAAAAATTTTAGACAAAACCCCGTTTTAGTATATTGCCACCAAAACCCTTCAGGTAAGTGTTACTACGTTAGAGGATGGCATTTGACTTTTTAAAATGTTTATTACACCAATTACATTATAAGCAAAGCTTGCTTTTTATATTAATTAAATATATAATTGTCTGTTGGATTAAATGCAGATAAGCGCCATATATTCACAGTGTTATTTGTCAGTTAACCTTTTTGTCGATACTAAAGTAAAGTAGAACCACATTTGTAATAAATGTGATGCAGTTTTATTTTTTAAGACAAAGTACGCCGACTCCTTAATCATTAACATTTGCTAGGCAGGATGGATACACCTGCCAATATGTAATAATTTAAATGCCTACGAAAATTCTGAAATTGCACCAGCCTGGCACACGTTTTCGCACAATAGCCTGAAGAACACAGCGACGCCTGTTTTAGTTAGCTGCCTGCAATGTAACAGGCTTCCTTCCACTCGCTACGCCGCCGTCTTGGTTATACACACCGGCAGGACACCTGCACTGTACGTGTGAACGTTAATTCGAATGAGCCACAGCTGTTGGAAGTGGCAGTCTCGTGTTGCAGGGTGGAAAGCACCGGTTCGTCACAGCCTGTCCGAGCTGCCATGATTCAGGGGCTGCAGCGGAAGGCCCAGGTCCGAGCAGTCAGCCAGCGGCGCCGCGTGCGCCAGCGGACAGCCTGTCAAGTTCACGATGGACACGTGCGCGCGGCTCTTCCAAGGATCATTTGTGTGAACCCCGAAGCCTTTAATACAGCTTTAGCACACAGGGAATGTGTGCCCGGTTTCTAAGAGGCTGCCTTTCTCGAGTAAGGCTTGAGCGCCATGGCGGGCTTGATGAAGTGGCTTGTTGCTTCAGTTGAAGTGGTTTTTGTTAACATTGCCGCCCAATGTTTGTTTTTCGAACTAAAATCTTTTGCAAGTGGTACATGTGCACAAGAAAACTAACTGAATCTCACATTAGCGTTGTTGCTTTAAGCATTCATTTGATGTCTGTTTACCAAAGGTGGTTAATTGAAGTGTTTCTGAAACGATAACAGTGGTCGTTGAAAAGAAGCTGACGAAATAATAATTTTTATGGTAATTGTGGTGGTCTACATCTTATAACCTAATGTTGGTTCAGCTCTATCTTTGGCTCGTGCCCTTCTCTGATGCTGTTCTCTGCCTATCATTTGTTACTTTTTTCCAACAAAGGCCAGGCTCTGTGTCTCGTTATAGACAAAGGTGTGAACTCTCTGAGATGTTGTGCACTTTTGGAGATTATAGTTATATCTCTGATCCAAAGAGAAATCACCAACATTTGATATTGTTTTACTTTTCTACATTTGGTAAAGCAAGCCACGAGGTCTTTAACTTTCCAGTCTCTTGTAGAAGTAACCTTATTGTATTATTGCTCACTTAATAAATAAATAAATATTAGTTGGCTTAGGGATTCAAGTCTGATCATTCAGTAAGCTACTAGTTTGAAACCAGGTTAGATTGGTCTGTAGAGGAATCAGGCAGTGCCAGAGGGGCTGGTCCAATAGGCAGTGTGCAGGCAGGTTTTATTTTATGTTTGTGAGCCTGTTGTATTGTCTAGCAGGCTGTTTTTCTCTGTTTATTTTCCTGATATTATAACAAACGTTGCCTGTATCGAGCACAGATGCATACAATCTCCCACACCTTGCAAAAACACCTATAAAAAGTGTCTTTAAAAGTACCAAACTGTCCTATTTTGTAACGTAGGCCACTTTTGTAGTTTTCCATCATACAGGCTAAATTGACCTTCCTCTCTGAAAAAATCACAAACTCAACAAATAAATTAAAGGCCATTTTCAGAATTGTGTCAAAATTATCTAATCCCGACAGAGGGGCTGCAACACTCCCACCTACCCAGAATTTATGTAATGCCCTCAATTCCTTTTTCTTTGATAAAATCAAGACAAAGACTGCAACCCCCCCAAGTTCTCTCCCCTCGGCAACACCCCATGGAAGATAGCAACCCAACCCATAATGTCTGAATTGCCCGCTATCAGCAAGGTGTGCCTCATGGACCTGGTGACCACAGTGAAATTGGGCTCCCCCAAGGTTACTTGCCCTCCAGACGTCCTAAAGGAAGTCTTTTCTCTCTTTCCTGACCCAGCGATATTGCTTCTTAACCAGTCATTCAGCTAAGGTGTTGTTCCGAGTTCATTTAAGCAGACAACAGTGGTTCCATTGCTAAAAATAAAACCTGGCAATGAACCACTCACCTTGAAAAATGACTGCCCTATATCTCTGTTACCTTAGTTAGCAAAGGTGCTAAAGACCTGTGTGTCCAGATGCCTGTGATCCTTCCAGAGGAAATTAATTTCCTCGATCCCAGCCAGGCAAGCTTCCGACCAGCCCACTTTACAGAACCGGTCATCCTCTCAGTTGTAAATGACATGCGGGAATAAGCTGATAGACACCACTCAGGTGCTGGTACTTCTTGACCTCTCAGCAGCCTTCAACATGGTCGGCCATGAGCTGTTGGTGGACCTTGGTGGACAGTGTTGGACCCGCAGGCCTACAGGGGTACAGCACTGGATTGGATTATCACCTTCTAGAAAGAAACATCTTAGTCAGTCTGGCTCTTCCCATTCAGCTCTACTGGTGTTAAATTAACCCCGCGGAGTTCCCCAAGGATTTTCTTATCCTCCACCTTTTTAATCTGTACATACATCCCCTTGTGCACTCTTTGAAAAAAAAAACATGCAGATATGCAATTGCACTTTGCTATTGATAACTTAACAAAGTCAAAAGAAACCTTTCAAAAAGGTATTCATCTGCAACTGGATGAATAGCAATCATCTCAAATTAACTCTGACAAGACAGATTGTCGTGACTAGAAGCAAGTATGACTTGTGGAATGCTAGATTCTGCCATCTCCCTACCCCCAAAAAACAAAAAAAAACATTATAAACAAGAACCTGCTATGCAACTCTGAACAGGGGTTGTAACCTCATCCTCCTTTTTGCAACTCTGCAAAATCAGAAAAATAGACAAATTTCTCACCATCAAAGCTCTCATTCAGGTCATTATCTCATTAGTCATCTCAAGGATTGACTTTGCAAATTCCCTCTTTTTGAGCCTCCCCAAGGGCCTCAACCATAGACTACAACTAGCACAAAACCAGGCAGCCAGGCTAATCTACCAACCCCGATGAGGAAACTACACTGGCTACTGGGAACAGCGCATGGTATTCAAGGCAGGCTGCATTATCTTCAAGTCCCTCCACATTGGCAGCCCAGCCTTTCTTTCTAGTCCTGTTCAAAAATAAACACCCACCCAGAAATTGCGATCCACTCATTTGAATCTTCTTATCCCCCTATTCAAAAAAGAAGAAACTCAATGGCTCCAGATTCTTTGTTCTTGCCCCCGTATCCGGAGCTCCCTCCCACTCGAGATGAGGACTACCCCCTGCTACGCTAGATTCAGGGACCTACTAAAAACATGGATCTTTAAACAGGCCTATGATACTATGCTAGTAACATAACTAATACAAGACGCTTTTATTTTGGTGCCTTGGTCCGTTTTCTGTACCAGGCTGACGTTGTTTGAAACCTACTAAGCAGATTTGGATTCTCATTCTTGTATGGTTAATAGCTCGAGTCCAATTGAGTTAGGTAATTAAATTTCACAATTTTATCTTTTCAACTCCTGGGTGCAATTAATTGCAGGTAGAGAGCACATGCAGAAACAAGTAAACATTTCTAGCATATTCTTTCTAACTAGAACCTCAGTGCTTTTAGGAATAACAATAGTGCCTCCTTTCAGTATAGTTTTCGATGCAGAGTCATATATCTATAACTAGCAGTTAAACATATTATCCATCTTGGTGCTACTAATTTCTGTATTCAAAACGTTATATTAGGCATATCATTTTACAGCTAGTGGATTATTCCAATACAACCACAATATGATCGCACTACACCAGTAATCACCATAACATTACAGGTTCCTTGATGCCCATAGCACTACATGTTTTTTAGCTATTTTTAGGGTCGGTATGGAGTTGCTGAAAATGAGCAATGTATGCATTAGTCTTCTTTCCAGTGAATGTATCAATTTTCTAAAAAGATGGTCCCTGTAAATATTCCTGAATATTGGAAATACTAATCAAGGTGATTTAAATTTACAAACGTGGATGAGCCATAGACTTCCACTGAAATGTCTAATGATTAATTTTACATACGTTTTGACAAATGGTTTAGCAGTTTAATTAACCATGCTTCATTTAAGTAGGTCTTCAGAATGAAATTTGTCAATGCCTGAGACATGCAAAAGCAGAGGGCGAACCCTGAAAACTGGGTAGTGCCATCCTCCAGATGGTTATTTCTCCTTGAATGGCACTGTCTAGGAATGTTGGGTCCCTAAAAGATCCAAAATTATTCGAATACTTGTATGCCACGTTTCTCAAAATCCAAAGCACACATCATAAAAAAAACCACAACAAGAAACTGCCACTAAAAGCACAGTGAATAGTTTTTAACTTCTAATGCCTCTACAGTAAGTGTTAGAAAAACTGGCTACAGCCACTTCACTCCACATATGCATTCTGAACTGTACATAACTAAAAAAAAAAAAAAAGAAAAAGCCTAAAACTGGGTAAGAAGCAAGCCAGCTTTCATCCAAAGAAAGCTGTCATCAATAAGGATCCAGCTTAAGACAATGTTTGTGTAATTAAATACATAAAAGCTATATATCGAAAGGGTGTTCCAGAAATATATTGACTACATTGTGTTATTCTGTGTTCTGCCATCCCAAGTGTTTAAATAAATGTTTCATGAATCCTGGTTAGATTGCTCCACAGTAGCAACACATCTTAGTAACAAAAATATATATATATCAAAACACCTCTTTAGACAATTCCAGTACTAAGCTTTATAAAGTGATCCACCGCCTTTACAGAAGGAATGCATTTAGTATGTTTTATGTTGAAAACCCTGTCCCCCATCTCGATGTAATCCCAATCTGTAGCCATTTTAGCCATGTAAAAGCCATGTAAAATGCCCACATACTGATTTGTCCAGATGAGCTAAATATAGTAAAACAAATTAAGTAGTTGATAATGTTTCACTGGAAATTGCTTGAACATAATGACAGTACAACTTTGGGTTCTTCATCCCTATTTGTTTTTCCCCAAGATGGTGCACTTATTGGTTAAAAGTTGATATTGTAGAAAAACAGACTGACTCATGCTCTCACCTGGCCAAGTCTTATGTTCCAAGTGCAGAATCCAGCAGATAGACAACTGGATCAAGTTTGAGATAGATAATACAGTGCAGTGGTGTAAGTCTGTTTAGAAAACTGAAAAAGCTTCTCTTTGGGAATGGAAAACCTATGTAAAGGTTCAAGGAAATGATAAACCTCCATTTTGGTAATTAACGTAATGTGTGAGGGGAAAGTCTAACGTTCCAAAATAGAGCAACGGAGGAGGTCTGAACTGTCGACCATAATGACTAGTGATACCTGCAAAAACGGGTAAGTGAAGAACTTGCTACTATAACATTCTAAAGAGTTCACAATGAATACTGAATAACAGCCTGAATAAGGCCTATTTTTGTTATACTCAAAGTAAATGCCATCTGTTGGACAAAGTCTTCTTTCCAGTGCGAGACATTCAAAAGTGAATCTAAACATGCTCTTCCATGATCCTTCTCCCGTTCTGAATAGATCTGACTGATCTGTGCAGCCGACTGCTTCCTTTGCTAGCTGTAAAGTGAATCTAAATTAAGAGCCACAAAGAACACAACTGGATTGATATTCCTCAAAACCCATATAACTATATGTGTCAATAAACATAATTTTGTATGTCACATAAAAATACAACTCTTGAATGCACGGTTTGGGCTAAATGTCAATCTAGATTGCAGGATAAGAATTATATCAACAGTATATAATTTTATTTAATTCATTTACAAAATGTTAGGAGCATAAAACCAAATTCAAAAATAACATTCACCTAACTCAGTCATCCCACATTCAAAACATGCTAAAACATCCATAAATTACAATACGAAGACTACAATACAAAAAACGTAATAATCCTAATATCATACAATTATGACAACTACAAGAATAAATACAGGGAAAATACATTCTGATATACATCACTAAAGGTTTTTGATTGATGAAAATCCAACAATGTTAGTACAACAATCTTACACTCCAGTACAATAGGGATCAATGACCAAGTGAAGTGATAATGAGGCCATTATCTCAAATGAGACAAAATAGGAACCTATAGCCTACGCGCGTTTCGTAATCATCTATTGTTGAGGCCACCTTCATCAGGGCAGTTCCCAGTGTTATGGTCTATTACTGATGCAGGCCCAGCAGCCGAACATTCTGACAACTTGTAGTGCCAAATTCTTGACATATGTCGCAAGTGTACGTGATATCTAATACAAAGAAACATGTATAAACAGGGCTTACAGTCCGGGAGTCTCTAGTTATGTCTTCTTCAACTTTTTACCTATGTATTCATATATGGAGACCCATAATCAGTCTCTACTTATTGATTACACACACTTAATGTAATAAAATACACCGATAAAGAACAAACCATACGTGAATGAGACCAGTCTCAAAGGGGAATAGTGATGAGGAAAGATTTGCTAACATTCGATTAGTAGAATATTTAAAAGATGAGCAAGTGTGAACAGTGGGAACCAAAGGGTGGGCCAGTTTATAGATGAGAAATAAAGTAAATTGTTACTTTTTAAAAAATCGAACCCCGAAATGGTTTCTCTTCTTCCTCCCAAACTTAAAAAATGTACACACATGTGCTCTGTGGAATTAATAGTAACAGAACATTATCTTTTATGATATCTGTCGCAAGAGTCAAATATAATTTCTCATATGAGAGTCTTCCGCTTTCAGGAATACAGGAAGGGATGTCCTTTGCTGTTAATAAGAGTTTATAATTCTAATGGAAGAAAATACTACAATCAATGCAAAGGAGTCCAAGGCCGGAATAGTAGAAAAACTGTACGATACTTCACACAACTACGAGTCTTACAACAGGCTAAAGTAAAAAGAGTTTCCTATATAGGGAAAACTTGTAATCACCTGAATCTGAAATGGAAGTTACTGGAGAAGACGTTCTATTTCGGAATCATCTGATTGGTCACATATTTAATTCATGAAGATCTTTACAGGAGAGCAGAAACACATAAACAGTTAGAGGAACTGATTAAATGTTAATTTGTATTGGATTTGCCTAAAAATGACTATACACGAGTTAGCCTGTTAAAAGGAAATCTTAGTGCTGCAAACTGGATACACGAAGTGTACCCGATCTTCTTACCTGGATGCTCAGAGGGGTAGTGTTCGTTCCCTAGTTCAGCTGCCCGACTGGTGAGCTCTATTTTATACACATAATTGGATAGGAGGGATTACAGAAGACGCTGGACTGTGCGCGGAGATGAAAACGCGCGCTACGTTTGCGGTCGCCATATTGGAAGAACCAATGTTTATAGTCTCAGCTTGTAGATTACAGTGAAGCAGTCTAGGTTCAGATTATTTCAATTTCGTTTATTCCGCTAATCTTACGAGCTAGGTGTAGACCGGCATATACGCTTAATGTGCACTCCTGCCGATTTCAAACGTAGAGTAATTTTCTCATGGCCCGATTATGACGGTTTCGTTTATTCAGTTAATTTTATGTGCGAAGTGTGGACCGGCATAAATGATTTATGGTCACTCCCATTGAATTCAAAAGTAAAGAAAATGTCCTATGGCCTGATAGGGGAACCTCACTGGGTTCTCTCATTCGTTCTACAGAAGCAGGACTGCGAAACAGTGGCCGCCATCTTATAGGGGACTAACTCCAAAGGGGGAGACCTTACCAAAAGCTTCCTTTGCGAGCTCCAGATGCAAAACACTTTCATTTAGCTGATCCACTAGGTCCTGGAGCACTGTTTCTAAGATTTACACAGGCTTTCAGAGCTTTGTGAGTCCACCCTCTCCGGTTCCTTGAAAATCCATTGCAATAATGCCTTAATACACCACCCTGAAGAACTCCTTGCGTCTACCAAACAAACCTAAAATTACACTTCTACTTCTGAACAGTGACAACCAAAATCCTCCTGTGGACTGTTGACTACTTGTGATGGTGGAAGTAGTTGAGCTTTGTCCAGTACAAACACACAGTGTGGTTCTTGTTGCCTTACATTCATACTATTTAAATTAGACCAGAAATACTCAGACGATGCATGGTTTATGTGACGTGGTTATGTCCTTATAGTTGTGGGGTGTGAAGTGGTATGGATGCCATGAATGGTGTAAGGTATGCAAAATATCATTTCTTGTCTTAAATAGGGTGTGAGTTTGTTGAGTTGAGTAATTTGTGTGCACACTGCCCCAAGCACGCTTAACACGCAAACTCATAGATCAATGTGAAAATGACTGATTTTGTTTCCAGTCAGTGTGCAAGTTTTTGTAATGTCTTAAAACACTGTTAATGCTCATTACATATATTTGAGCTGGTCTGTAGGTTCTCCATCCCTTATCTGTCTTGTAGTAAGAGCAAAACATGTATATGTCCAGTCAGATTGTTGCTATCAAAAAGTTTGTTTTGGGTCACATGCTTTCACACGTCTGAATTGTTGTCCTATATGATAATAGGTTGTTTCATATTCAGTACAACTTTGACTCAGTTTTCGCTGGAATGCCGTCTTTTTTAGCTTTGTGGCACCTTTTCTGTGCCATCGTGTTATGTTACAAATGCTTTTGTTGCCTAATGTGATGAGCAGAGCACAAGTCTACAAGTTCGACATAAATTAGTTTTTATGTCTAGCGTAAATATTCGACCTCGTGTATACTTCTTATGGCTCAAGGCGATTTAATTTGTTGGTTGCAGTATCCTTTAAAAATTCTTGCTCGCTAGTGCTCAGTTCTTCCTTTTCTCCCTCCTTTTTCTGTATCAGAGCAGTGACCAAACTACCTTATGATTTCACTTTGGTTTCTTTATATGTTGCTGTGACGGACTACTTTGGCATTTCTTTGTTGCTGCCTTTTCAATTTGGGTGTTTTAGGCTGGTAGCTGCCTGCGTTTTATTGCAGCATTCCGTTCCTTCACCTCCTCCCGTGCTGCTGACATTTGTTTTGGCTTTATTCCAGTGCTGTCATCTTCTTGTTCCTGGAACATTTGCTCCACCATTAAATCTTTAATACAAGGTAGCGCCTAGGCTTCATTTTTTAATGTTATTTTACCACTGCCCAGCGCCCTTTCTTGCAGATTGTAGCCAAACCTAGAAGCAATGATGTGAATCTTGCAGAGCCTGGCTCTGGAGTCTCTCCAGGGCCCCTCCCGACATCTGCACAGAGGGCATTGCTTGTGTCCTAGTTGGCATGGATTATAATATGACAGAGAAACTTGAACAGAGGTCTATCTTTACAGTACCGCCACTACAGATGGCTTAGAAAGACAATTTATTTTCGTCAAATGTAGGCCAAAAAATACAACTAATTACAAAATATTTGAGAACAAAAAATGTAAGGAACATTTTAAATTGAGGCGTTAAAGGTGCTTCTTAATGATGGGGTAAGGATTAATATAATGGGGTGTAAGGTCAGACATACATTGTAGGGTAAATTCAAGGGATAGTGTTCAGTTTAAAGTTAGGCTTATGGCCAAGTGGGCATGTTAAGGTTAATGTGAGTGTTCATTTGCGAATCAATGGGTGCACTAGATTGTTGTGGTACAGGAATTTGTAATAGTTTATTTTTAGGAATCCTAATATTAATTTAAAAGCAGTGCTCCTAACATTGCCCTCTAGCCATCAGGTAGGGGTATCCACTTCTTCTGTCTCTGTCCTGCTATTTGCTACCCCTGCTAGACCTGGTTTCAAAGGGCACGAAGGCAGCTGCAGGAATCTTAGAACAATATCTACATTCTGTGTGTTTTGTAAGCTTTGTCAATCCCTAAGCCGAGTGCGACAGAGGATCAACCCGTGATGTTATCAGAGATGAAGAGTTGTGAGATGTCACTTCTGCTACCCCTTGCATTTTGGTGAATTGACATCCCTGGGCGTCTCTGTAATGGTTGCCCTGTAAAGATATATCAGTCTAAAAGTGTTTTTTGTAGAGAGACACATTTTTAGTAAAGTGCTTGAATATATTCTTTAAAACAACATGATGAATGTTTACCTTTAATATTTGAAGTACATATTAAAGAACAGTGAGTGGATTGAGCCCTAAGATATGAATACATTTAAGGCGTTTACCTTTTTAATTGTCTGTTTTATGTTGCTTTTATTATTCACTCGTCTTTTTACAATCATGTTGTTACTTTCTCCTTAAACTCATGGTGCCTGACACATGTCTGTGATAGCAGTTTGTTACTGTATTTTGTGAAGGAAGTTCAATGTTGACATCAGTGTGCTGAATTGTTCTTGTCTTTCAACATTGTCCTCTTTTTGTTTATGCATCACCATCTCAGGGGACTGTTTTGGTAAGAAATGACCTGATTTGACGTTTGTTCTTGATGGGATGTACCAATGCAGCTTCCTAACAAGCTGAGATGCTCTGTCGTCTAGTTTGGCCCCTGCGTCCTCTGTCTCATTCCATCCCCTATGCCCACTGCCAAAATCGTGCTTTGCTCGTGCTGCAGCATCATCAGTGTTCGGCACGGTGTTTCCATTAACCTTAATTCTGACTGCTGGCTTTTGCAAGTGTTACATTATTAAGCTGCCATTGGTTACCAGCCTTGTCTTGCATATCCAGAAAAACTGATGCTCTAGCATGGGGTAATGCATCATAACCATCCCTCACTCATTCTCATTCTCATTTACAACACCAGTACTTAACTGTTATTTTCTATTTCTCACTGATGGCATCTACTGGTCTGTATTCCAAACACCTTTTGATGTTCCTATTAATAAGTACAATTACCTAGGCATACGGACTTTCAGTAGCCTCTCTTCATCCATTGGCCTGTCGTTGTCATTCGCATTTTGCAACCACGCACTGTGACATATAGCAAGGGGCAGTGGGGCAGCCTATTTAAGCCACTGGTTAACTTCACCTTGAATAAAGTTCCATAGCTCACTAGTTCCCTTCAGTGCCAGTGTTTTTGTTTATACTTTATAATTACTTTAGTGTTGCCTTTGTGTTTAGAGACTGATGTGATAGCAGGAACCTACTGATGCACATTCCATTTTTATCAGATCCTATCTCCTTCCATTGCTGTTGTAAATTCCTTTTGGAGTCTTTTGCTTTTTTGTCTGCTGCTATTACACGGAACACCAGATTGCGTCCATTTGAAACTGCTCTGTTTTGTTATCCCCTTTCTACCCTTTTCTTTCACCCCTTTCTTTTCTTCCTCCTTTCTATTGTGTTGCTTTTCTTTCTATTGCCTTCTTTCTTTCCTTTTTCTTTCTAGTTCCTTTTTTTTCTTCCTCCCTCCTTTACTTCTTTCTTTCTGTCTTTCTTCGACTTACTTTCTTCCTATGCCTTGCGGTCTTATACTTTTTCTCTTTCTCTCTTTCTCTTTTCTTCCATTGACTTTCTGTCTCTCTCCTTTCTTTTTCTTTCTTTCTCTTGCCTTCTTTCTCTCTTTTTCTTTCTTTATTTCTTAGTTTTATTTTTTTTTAAATATTTTAATACACATTTGTGCCCATACAAATGGCACATATTTTTTTTGCAGTTTGGCATTTGAGGAAGGAAAACTTATACTTTTTATGTATCCCCCTTACTAGATAAAAAGTCCTACAGTCTCAGTTTAGAAAATTACAAATTACTATGAAGAGAGCCAAGAAATAACCTTGACAAAAACATTTCCTTAGAGAGTATGCTGATTTGAATATAACCCAACAATGTTCTGGAGGCTACTTCTGACTGCAGAGTACTTGCCTTTGGAATTTCTCCAGGCAGCAGTCTGGAGGTGTAAACGTTATAGTTATTGCTCCCGCACGCTAGTAAGTGGCACTGCCAGACTCCTCTGTGGCTATGTCCCACCACAGAAAGTGACTGCACAGATTATATACCTGCTTACCCCGTCCACCAATAGTTTACCATAAAATAAGGAGACTAACACACCAAATAGTCAGTCCCTCATGTTGAGACTGAATTTCTTCTCTGCCCTGATCCAAAATGTGTATGGCACTTTCTTCAAGCAATGGCTGAAGAGGACTGATTAACAAACCACATGCTGAAGGATGCTGACTCAAGTCCCTTCTCTGTCTGTGTTTTTGATGTTGATGACTTAAGCTCTGTCAAACAGCTAAAGAGGCCATCAGCTACACTTAACTACCATGAGTGTTTCCTTCATAGCTAAGTGCGCCCTTCATCGGCTCGGGTAGCTCTTTTTTTAATTTTATTTATTTTTTACATAGTTTGAGGTTGGCCAGTACATCTACCGCTTTCTGGAGATCGAGATAGAATAATAAACTATAAGCCCATGTTTCTCTTTAAAAAGAACAAATCCCATTTCGGTACAGCTGCGACAGTAAGCGTGATTCTCCAGTTTCTAGAGGGAAGGTTGTTCTGCCAAAACGTGTCTGCATTGAGAAGATGACGTATAAGGTTTTGAAAGAGTTGGAGACGGTATCTTTAGTTGACAGTTCAGGTTCCTAAGGAACTGGAGTCAAATACAGGCAGTGAGATATTTTAGGAGAGCAGTTCTGCTTTCAGACAGGTTTAGAACTGCGGAGTGATGCCGGTTAGCGTGATGCGGCTTGCTCTGAAGGGACCTGTGCTGAAGCAATGAGTGCTGCTTCGGACCCAGTGGTCATGGCGGTGATTTTCGACCGGGTGCGACAAGTAGTGAGGCACAAACCTCGCTCTTACCCCTACTCTACAGCATCCACTCCTTGTCTGTGTCTGCCTCTGTCTTCGGACGCCCATCCCAAACACCCCCAGTGCCAGAACCAGCGTGACTTGCGAACGAAGCTGCTGTCTTGGCTCTTATTTTTTAACTTGGGGCTGCCTGCCTGATACCTTGAGCACCAGGCCCCTGATCAACGTTATTTTGTTGGCCCAACCGCCACAGAACTTCTTCCTGGACCATGGCCGTCAGTTAAAGGAAAGAGGAGGAAAGGAGGCGAGGACTGGGTTTGTGCACGGTGTGTTCCCCCATGTGGGTGGTGGAGACAGCTGAGCCAGATCTCAGTGCCATTGCTGCCTCACATGCCCGTAGACGCTACCCCCTCCTCTTGCTTGCGTGCCTATCTGGCTTCTACTCACTTAAGAATTTGGAATAATGTAATGTTGTACAACTTTAGGCTAAGCTCGGTGTAGCCTCTCCTTGTGTGCATAATCTCACCCAGCAAGTAAATACAGCCCTAGGAGATTTAAAATGAAGCAAGAACACTTTACTGTGGCTGCTTGCTCTTGTCAAAATCTTGTGTCTAAACCAAATCTAATCCTCTGTGGAACACATACACATGAGTGATCTAAAGGATGAAAACCAGATCTTCTCCTTTTGGGGTAAAGATCCCCAAGATTACCCCCGTTGTAATCTTGTAACTCCTCTTGAATCTGTGGTTGAGATCTCTCCGGATTGTACTCTTCAACCCTGTACATCGGTAGGGGAGTCAGGGGTAAAAACCATTAAAATGTTCCCTACCTTGTTAAAGAGGACATTATTCTTTCGGATATCGACCCGTGGCTTAATTTAAGACATTTGGTGCAGGAGAGGGATACTGTGCCAAAATCCCCGTGTACACCTACATTGTCTACTGGGCTTCAGCTCTTTAATAGTGCACCATCGGAGCACTCCATGAACATTTCTCAGATGTCGGCAACCCCTGATTTGGAGCTAATTAGGAACCTGTCATGCAATCCCTTGGGCCAAGAAGCACAAGTTTCAGATTCACTCATTTGCTTGGAGAGAATTTTTATCTTCCATTCTAGCCCTCATAGCTAAGTTACTTGTATGCAGACTTACTGCTCTCAAAAACTCAACAAATCCACAAAGTTTGCATAGCACAGTATCTATTTTAAATATCTCCTGAATAAACCATAAACTATCTACTGATAATGCTGCAGCTTTCAGTTACCCTATTCTGGGCGAACAATCCAATGGTACTCTAAAAAAAAAAGTAATAATAATAATAATAATAAACCGCGACTCTTCCTTTCCTTGGCCACTTTTAGAGACTCAATATAAACTCCCAGTTGTAAAATTTCGCTCCGATATTTAGTGCAGTATCACCCTCCAGTCTGCTATGCCTCTGATATAGGTCTTCAGAGCATTTAATTTTCTCCCCTTGGGAGGATGTGTTTTAAAATATACTGTTTCCCACATAATCAGAAATGTGGATTGTTCTGTATATTCAGAAATGCAGGTTCTTCCTTCACGAGGCAGTCTCAGATGTCCCGGTGAGGTCTTTAGACTGTAAAATCTTTTACAGCCCAACCACTTGTTTTTTCTCTCTTCTGATGTAGAGTTAGGTAAAAACATGTATATGAACGTCTCCAACTGTTGTAACGTTTATGATCATGTGAATAGCCTTAAAATGTTCATTTAATCATCATACTTTCACAATTACTACTCTTGGTTTACCACCTGGCAATAGTGGCGGATGTGGAGTTGTACGAGAACCATCGATTTCTGGCCCCCATTCATCCTCTGATTTCTTCTATGCTGAAATCATGTTCCCTATCGGTGTGCTGGATTTCTCCCTTGTATGGCTTCTGCGCATCTCACCAATCTAATTCTATACCTCCGTGATCACAAATCCATATTATGGCCCATGCTACACAACCCCATTTTGGCCCTTTGTTATTGGTGAAGAGTGTTCCTGTTACCCTTTGCTGGAGTGACTAATGACACTTTGTAGGGTGTTGGAGCCACTGATATCTTTTATGCACGTCACCTTGAAGGATTTCAGCCTCACTGCAAACTGCCCCATGTCTTTGCAAAGCATTTCATTTCTATCTTGGATGAAGGCGTTTCTATTTCTAATTTCGCGTCCTTTTTCATGAATTTTTCCTTTAGAAATCACACATAAGCTAGTGACTGCTGCCTTGTAGCCGGACTCCTAGACATCTAATCTTTTTCAGGAAATGTATACTACAAATGAATTTACAGACTCCACCCACGCTAGTTGTTGTGCTAATGATCGCTTGCTATGGATATTTTATGCTACAAATAGCAGACACAAGTGCAGTGATGAGTGCAGTATGCTAGGCAGCAACTAAAATGCTAACAATAAACACCAAATCGCAGGTTTCGATTTGTATCGATTTAAAAAAAAAAAAAAAAATCGTTATGTAGTACAGTATTAACTCCTGATGGGTGACTGCCACTTAACCATCACCTACTATTTGCAGGAGGCAAGTGGGAGTTCCTTTTGCTGCCCCTGTACAAAAGATTTGTGAATCAAAACCCCAATTACTCCAGGTAAGCAGCTAAGGGAAAAGAAAAGACCTGAACCAAGTGGGCAAAATCTCTTATTGTTAGTAGGAGTTCTGCATCACTAGTAAGCTAGCAGTGAGCATCAGTGTGAAATGATGAAGCATTCAAGTCGACGTGCTTACGTTTTCAAAGTAGAATATATTTTGTACGTTCCATGATTACATACATTACCAGTGAGAATGCTGGCAGAAGATTGCAGTAATTCCCCAATTCTTCAGTATAGAAAGAGCTCGGATCTAACCCATGTAACATTGACAGCTGGCAAGCCATTAACAGAGTACGCATTCATATTTTTGATATTCAAAATAGGTTATCATACCGATGAAGAGGCCGCAATAGCCAAACTCCTCCAGTACACTGATGCTTTAATTAAGCTCTCAGTGCCTCCCATAAGGAGATACTAATGCAGAAATGGACGCTGGTTTTCAGCTTGAAGGATGTACTGTTTATCCTTTACACTTGTGTCTACCAAGAAACGAGGAGGTTTTATGACTTAGTTGCACCAGTACCACTACAACGTTTTACCCGTTGTCATTCAGAGCTCGTTTTGATTACCTTTTGCCAGTTTCTGACTTGCTTGCCAAGCCTTGTTATAGTTTCCTGCCTCATGTCCTTTCACCCCAGGCCAGACTAGCCTATAAGACAATCAGGCAGTGTGCGGGACAGTTTTTGGGCTTGTTTTATGGTATGCTAGATCGTTTTTTTTGCTATTGATTTTCCTGATATTAAAACAAATCTGACTTGTTTCAAGCTCAAATCCATAAAGTTTTTAATACCTTCCAAAACACTTATACAGTGTGCCTTTACAAGTAAAACGTCCTCAACTTGCAAACGTGGGGCACTTAATTAGCTATTTAATGGGGGGCACTTTTGTTTGCTGCCAGGGCCTATTTTCTAAATCTGACATTGCTTTCACCTCCACTCCTGTTTCTTTGTACTTCCACAAACTGGCTCTTGGGAATACTTCAAATCCCATCTGACTTGTGATTTTCTTCTAATTGTACCACAGTCTGTATCACTGACCACTGGTTACCCGCATCTTGAACTACCTCTTTAGGGATCCACTTGCAGGTCAGTAGAGTTCACTGCATACCGCAAACTAAGCACTTAAAGCTAAGTTCTCACTTAAGTATGGATTCCAGAAATCACAGCTTTCTGATTGTTTCTCACCAGGTTACCGAATTTCTAGGTTCCTGGCCTCACATTTTAGTCCATTCATGTCACATAGCTTGTCATCTCTCTACCCTCCAAATACAACTAAAAAAAAATACACACCAAAGTGACAACGTTTTCAGATGATTATGCGTGTGTGCTAGATATCACACACTCGATTTGGCAAGGCAGTGCTGCCAAACTTTATTGAGGGAAAATGACTGGAAAATAAAGCAGAACATTATTATTCAGTCTGCCAAATTCTGGTTTATCCCTCATTTCCAAGTTGAAAGCTCTGAATAGGTGGTATTTACCACTCATGATAAACACCTCACCCTAGGACATTGGGATTTACTGAACTTGGTAAACACCACATCTTATGCCACATAACTCATTTTCAGGGCCATGTACTCAGCTATGCTGAGTTTCCAAATGTGGCTTAATTCTTAGCCAAAGCTATGCCAAATATCATGATACAATCAGGGATACTTGCCTAAATATTTGTATGCATGTATTTGTTGTCTTCCCAAATCTTAAATAGTTTTGGGGGTAAGCCTTTCTTTTTTGTTATTTCTGTATCCTTCAACAGAAGATCACGGTAGATTAAAGCAGAAGTGATGCATAAGACTGCACTGTAGCATTTCTGTAATGAGAAGCCTGCTTTCCTCAGCATCCTTTAGCATATCACATCCTATTGCTGCCATGGCCTTACACTTCTGAAGGATAGGAAACAGGAACACAAAGCAAGGAAACATTGATGGGGCACACTCCCAACACATTGCAACACACCAATGCTCTAAAACCAGCAACACACAGATTGGCAAGCTTGATTGGCTACCTTGTAGCTTTGCACTTAAAGCAAATAAGAGGGTTGGAAAACATTATGGTGATAGACCACTATGGGGGAAGAGTGTTGTCTTAAACTCAAGCTACTCTGGAAAATGCTTCTTTAAACTTTGCAGATCTTCTGGTTAAATATAAATATCACTTCTTAAGAAGCTAGACAGGGTGGTCATACCGCCGTGGAGGTTTGTTAAACGGTTCCTGCTGTAGATTAGTTATGTTTTTTTTAGTATGAATCCTACACCAACATTGGTTCAATCCATTTCAATATTATTTGGGCTCATCAGGCATAAGATAGACGTTCCTGGTACATTAATAAGGTTTAACACGAACTCCTTATAGTGACTACATTGCGGATGTGAGATGGACTTTACGATGATAATGCAGGGTTCTGGGTAACTACTACATACTTTCGGTAGAGTGTCAAGTGTTCTGACACTTTGTGACATGGCTACATTGATTATTTTAGTTATGAATTACACACTGCAGGAGTATGAGTTGGAGCAACTTTTACTTTTGTAGTCCTCTGCAAACTCATCTTTAGTTTACTGATGAAAGGTCTCTGGTACAGCTTGCCAAAGTATCTTCTGATGCAGAATTCGTATTAGGCACGCAGGTATACAGGGGAAGCCCTTTCTTTTTCCTGTAGAGTTGCCCCTACTTTTGCAAAAAATCGACACCGGCTTTGCTGGAGCCTATGAAAGGATGACATTGTGAGCTTGCCCTTTAATTTCTTGCCCAGCAATAACCCGTTACTTACAGATGTCGCCCTTCACCTTCTGGACACTTCATAGATAGCTTTACGCTGCTGCAGTGGTATGCATTGAAGAGAACATAATGCAAATCCCTTTTCTATTAAACTTGGGTATTTAATTGATTTTTCACTTATTTTTTATCATTACTTGTTAAATCCAGGCTTACGTTCAGTTCCTACAAGTCTGCAGACAAGGTGGCTAATGTGTTAGGCTAATGTTTTTGGGTGTTTGTCCAATACTACTAATGATTGTTGAATATTTTCGGGCCACTGGGATTTCCTTAACTTTCTGTGGGCATATAAATAAAGGACGTAATATCCCTTTATTTCCTGACTTGTTTTTACTTTTTGTTACTTACCGTCTTGTTTTTCCCGTTCCTGGTTTTGAACCTAAATCATCAGGTTCGGGTAACTGTGTTCAGTGTGTTTGCAAATGCGACTGACCTAACTTTCTATGATATCTTGCAGTGATGGCAGCGTTAGCCAGTCCCAAGACGACAGCATCGTTGGAACAAGACAATGCCGGCACAGCGTGGCCATCATGCCCATTCCTGGAACACTCTCATCCAGCAGCCCTGATCTCCTGCAGCCTACCACTAGCATGCTAGACTTCACTAACCCTACAGGTACGCGGGCACCTTACTGATGGTGGATTCACTCAGTACTTAACCTGCTTATATCCTTCCTGATTTTTAAACCTAAATTGATTAAAATGTAAACAGTTAAAACATAAATGGTCACAAAGCCAGCTATTTGTGAAGATACCACTGTTGGTCATCACTTAACTTTCCTCCCTAAGTATCATTTGCTAATACAAATTGCAGTATAATTTTAATTTTAGATCAACTCCTCTTCAGAAGCACGTTCAGTGTTTAAATAGTCACTGTCTTCCACCCCAACGAAACTGAAATAAATGTTGCTTACCGCTTCATTTTGCTATGGCATCACAGGGGTAATTATTGTTGGACTACATGCCTTGGTTGCCATCCGAGTAGTGCTACATGGAATGCATTATTTTGATGAATTATAGGAAACGCATATATTCATCTGTGATATAGCAGTCAAACCACATTTCTTAGAACACCACCTGGACGTGGGTGTGGTTTGGTGAGAGAGAGACAAAAGCTGCTTCTGTTAGTGAAATATAACAGGTTTCCTCTTTTCTCGTTTAGTTTAATCGTATGTAACAGCCGTAACATATTGTGTTATAAATTGGTAAAAGGGAGAATTATTTTATGAAGGTACAGGCTACAACAAAAATCTGTATAAACCATCAAGCATTTAATAGTGCAAATAACTCTTGTTGAACCACCCGAGTGTCCTCTTAGCATCGTATGGGACATTTGAGACAATGGGAGGGAAAAAGGCAGTCAAGCAGCTGTGGGTGCAGCAGGATTCAGTTTGGACATTTTTCCACACAAGTTCACTGGTCCTATCGTTTGCCCTCTGTAGTTGTACCGCGGTGCTAGTTTAGCCTCTCCGCTAACAGATAACAATACCTGAGCCCCCCAGGATTCCTGGACCGTTGTTACCAGAAATGCTCCTAATGCAGGTGCATGCTGTCCTTGTTAATATTATTTTGTCTGGGGTCAAATTATATTTTTATAATTTCAATATAGGCATCTCTATGAAATTGGATGTCGCCACAAGGTTTATGTGAATCTGTTTCAGATGCTATGTCGGGGCTGGGTCTTGGCTACTTTGTTAAAAATGCCAGATCATCCAAATGCTCTGACATAAATTTTAAAGTGTGCTCATTTGTCAGTACTGCATAAAATATTCATCATAACAGCATTGCAAATAAAAATTCAAAAGTAGGCAAACGAAATGCCAAAGCCTCTAATTAACTTCCATAACCAGGAAGTATTAAGGGATGGAAAAATGTACCCTTCGTTGTTGAATATTTACTTTTCTGTATAATTTCTAATTAAATTATGGTGAATCCATATGTTATCACATCTTTTACAAATGTGCAATGTCGACCGGGTTAGAAAACGCTCGCAGGTTGTAGATCTAAATGAACAGTGTTTTTTATACACAGTGTCTAGCATGTGGTCTTGACTGACTGTATTCTCTTGTTTCCATTGCCTGCAGGAATTGGCTTATATTGTAAGTATATTGTTCATAAGGAATCCTGCCTGCTCTGTGCTAGCTCCTAACTTTGACTTTTTGCATTCCCTTATCTCGGTTTGAAATGAGTCTTACATTAGGTTCCCTATGGGCCTGAACTGTGTGCCTGGATACTATTATGTGGCTTCCTAATGGTTTTGTTACTCTTATATTTAATTACCAAGGTATGATATACCTGTCTTACCACCAAAAGAGTAAAATTGTCATGTACTCAAATTTGACCTTTTGGTGACTAAAGATCTGAGTCCTAAAAGTGCTTTAAGACCTTCTGTTGTAGAACTGCCATAAACATAGAAGACATCTGAACCCATATAATTCTTGTTTTACTCCCTGCCCTCCTAACTAGGTTTACATTGTTCAGTGACTCTACTCCACTTTGTTTCCTGCACATGCACTTTCAGAGAAACGTTAGAAATGGGCAGATTTTGGGTATGTGATTTGCTACATCAGTGAGTAACTGCATAACTAATGAAACTGATGCCTAATCATGTTTCATTGTAGAGAGCCCAGCACAACGTGCTCTTAACTCAAGCAGCTAAAGTTGGCCAATGCAATCAACAACTGTGGCAAACAAAAGTGACCTCACCACTCCCTGTGGGAGGTTCCGGGCAAAAGAGGAAATCACAAACTACGAAGAGTGCAAGAAATAAAACAGTAAAATTCCTGTATGAATAAGACTCCCACCTGTAAAAATAACTGAAAAGAGTGCATTGCCATTACAAGTAACATTTATTGTTTTTATGTGAAAATCAAAGGCTTGATAACTACAAATTTGAGAATTTCAGCTTGTCTCTGTAAAATCCATATAGCACACTATTTAAATTGCAGCTGCATTGATGTTTGTCTCCTCCTTCCAGTTGCTCGTCTCCTCCTTCCGGTTGCTCTGTTTTCCCTGATGAGACATTTCAAGAGTAGATGTTTGTCCTGCAGACTAAGAATGTTTATAGTATTTGTTCAGTGTTAGGAACACTCCTCGCTCTTGTTCAAGTGAGAGTAGAGTTGCCACCTGAAGCACATGTTCCTTAACACAGGGTTGCAGGCCAGCCAATTGATTCTTTATAATGCTGCTCGCTTCAGTCTTTGAACTGTTATTGACTTCCTCATCTGGTTTTTGGTGCTGTATTTGTAATTTAGTGAAGGAGATGAAAACTAGGAGTTGGTGCTGCTGTATCAGATGCCAGTCATATTGCCCGGAAGTGACAGATCACAATTTGCAACCCAACTACTCTTATCGATCCCTTGACATTTATTTCTCTGTAAAATCCATATAGCGCACTATCGATCTTGCAGCTGCATTGATGTTTAACGACAGAAATGAATTCTGTCTCGACTGTTGAGTGCTCACACACTCTGTGTGCATACACACAATCAAATTATTTTTCTTTATTGCGATCTTCAAACATTATTTTTGTTAGCACAAAACTTTTATAGTTTTTCTCCAGTTTGGTGAGCTTAAGCTAGTTCCTTTGCTTGACTTGTCCTCTGCTCACCTTAAACCACCCACCCACCATGGGTGCTCACTCCCACACATGCACTCTCTGTAGTTGTGCGGTAGGTCAGTGATTTGGAATGATTACACAATTGCACCATGAAGTATCGAAGCTCGATTTTTGTCAAACACATTGGTGATGTTATGATCTGTTTTTGATCCCATGAGTCTGTGCAGTAAATGTAATCCAAGAAAATACCTTTCGTGGAAATAGAAGACAATCAAAGCTTCTCTACATTGTCAATGACCATTTTGCTGTGTGTCAGGAAACAAATTGGATCCTATTAATTTATCCTGTTATTGTACTGCAGTATTTTTAGAGCTCAGACCTGATCCTGAGGACCAGCTGAGCATTGTGCATAGGAACATGAATATGTGAGCACAGAGGCATATGGTAACTTTTAGACAGTCAGAGAAAGGTGTGGTCCTTAGCAACTAGGTTTTGTTTTGATGCAAGCCTGGAGGATAATTTTTTTGTTCTGTCCTAGATGTCCCAGATCAAGTCATTCGAGTTTTCAAAGCCGATCAACAAAGTTGCTACATTATCATCAGCAAAGACACTACTGCTAAAGAAGTTGTGACCCATGCCTTGCATGAATTCGGTTTGACAGGAGTCCCCGAGACGTATTCGCTTTGTGAAGTTTCTGTCAGTCCGGAGTGTGTCATAAAGCAAAGGAGACTTCCAGATCAGTTCTCCAAGCTGTCCGACAGGATACAGCTCAATGGGAGGTAAATGTGCTATTTTGTTTTCCAACTCCATCTGGTTCCACTGTTATTTGTAAATAGTATCTGAATTGGCAAAACACCATCTTCTGTGCACCCGGGACTGCTCTCTGGGCAGCTCCACTGAGCATCTAGGAGCAGAAGAAATCAGGCTCGACAATGGAACTATTGCCTAGAAAGGCAAGAATGATTCCGCTGTGATTGGAGTCAATTAAAATGAGGTGACTCATTCAGTTGGATATGGCTGTGTGGTTCAGTATTATGCCCATTATTTCTCAATTGCATCTCAGAATCTCATACTAGCCTAATGAGTAAATTGTAGTGGTTGCCCAGTTGGTTAATTGTTCAGATGCTAAGTCCATTATCCTATGTTACTATTTTATAAGTACATTTATCATAAATTCCTACCTTTGGGTGTAAAAGTTGTCTTTGAAAACGCATTCATAAACATTTCTTTAAAGAAGAAAATCACATTGTAAAGTGACATATCTTAAATACCTGGTTTTACCTCTTTTGTTCATTCCTGTATAGCTTTTTGTTTTTTACTTCTTTCTATGTCCTCTCCATTTTGAAAGTACTAGAAATGCAAAAAAAGGAACTTTAGAAACTCATGCCCTTACCACGACCTTGACGGAGGAGTTTCCTCCAACACAAATGTGGCGGATATCCTGTCCGTCATATTATGATCCTATTATATTCAGCGGAGATCGTGGTACGGCAGACAGATATCCGTCACATTTGTGATGGACGAAACCCCTTCGTCATGGTCGTAATAAGGCCCTCAGTCTCTAAACTCATGTATTTCCTGTAAGGGATGTGCTTGGTCAATAAAATTATAGCATGACTGCAAAAGTGAATTAGTTAAATTAAATACATGATGAAGATGGCCCTTTATAAAATATTTTGATGACCTTGTATTAGGTAAATGTGAAGGTATAAGCTAGTCGTATTTTGAGTTGACTATGTTTGCCATTTGCACTTAATAAATCAACAGTATCCTTTCTGGCGTACGGGTGAAAGAAAAACCCAGCTCCACAATCTGGTTAAATTCTTATTGTAGGAGGTGCTTGTTGTATTATAATATTTAAGGTGTTTATGCTGTCAGAAGATCTGCATCCAGTGTGTGAAAAACAGATTACATACTTTGAAAAGAGCTGTAGGGCCTTGAAAAATCTTCTTTGATTAGTGACGACAATCAAATAAAAAGAGTAGGTTTTACCACAATTGCACTGGTGATTGTTATGCCTCTTTAAAATGCGAGTTTGAAGTTATGTAAGATACTATTGATATTTCTATATGGCTCCACAATTTTTGCATAATACCTGGATTGTAAAATGTTAATGCAAGGGTATTTATATTTCAGGCTCCAGAACACAATTATTGACGTTAAATCATTTATTTTTATTTTTATTCGAGGTACTACCTAAAAAATAACATGGAAACTGAGACCTTGTGTTCCGATGAGGATGCCCAGGAGCTTCTTCGAGAGAGCCAGATCTCTCTTCTCCAATTGAGTACCATTGAGGTCGCTACCCAGCTCTCAATGAGAGATTTTGACCTTTTCCGTAACATTGAGCCCACCGAGTACATCGATGACCTGTACAAAAGGGCCTCCAAAACTGGCAATGCACGCCTAAAGCAGTTTGAGGAAGTCATTAACCAGGAGACTTTCTGGGTGGCCACAGAGATCCTGAGGGAGCACAACCAGCTGAAAAGGATGAAGATTGTGAAGCATTTCATCAAAATATCCCTCCATTGCCGGGAGTGCAAGAATTTCAACTCCATGTTTGCAGTCATAAGGTAAGACTTGAGTCTTGTGCAATCCTAAACTTGTACGCCCTAGACCAATCTTTATAGGCCTGAAGCAGGTGGTATCTTGTTAATGCTCATTCGTCTTTAGTGTCTCGTAAACTGCTACCCAAAAGCCCCTTGTTCCAAGTTTCTTCCGTCGTCCAAGGCATTTAAATATTCACATTGGTGTATTTTGCAAGTCTCAAAAAACTAAGTTATTCACTCTGTTAATACTGAAACGTAATGTTCAAAATACAGACCAAAAATAAGACTTGTTTAATTACTGGTGCATAGCATGTACCCAACAGAAATATACACTACAATCCTGTCTTAAGTCCATACACTGAAGTACCTGTGGTTTCATATTTAAACTTGATTTATCACATAATTTGACAGGCCGGACCATTTGAGGCAATACATTCACAACGCAACAGCACCAGTGTATTGAATTTATAAATATACAAAATAAAAATCTTCCTGTCTGACGGCAGCAACATTTTGGCAGAACATTATTTGCTCTGCTAGGAAATGGGATTGGGAGTAACGGGAAAGCATGGGACAAGATTTGCCTTAAGGTAGCACTCTTTCCATGGCAGCTAATACTGTGGATTCTAAAGACTGACCAGAATAAGAACAACTTTTTTCTATTACTTGTTTTATTCTTTTTTTGTAAACATTATCTGGAAATGAAGCAAACGTATTCTGTAATCAAGTGATGACCGAAATAAAAATAAAAAAGTCTCAAGTTATTCTAAGTTTTTGCTCGGTTCTCTGATGGCTGTTGTCCCTGGACCCTATTGTGTCTGAAGATGTGTCCCTGGCCTTGGCCACACTGGCGAGAAAAGTTTACCACCTGGAAGAAGTGCACCATAGTGAGACGGTGCATCCCATGAGGTGCTCAGCTGCAATTTACCAGGGCACACATGAACAGGTTAGGATAAACTGAGATCTCATTACCCTTAGTGCATTTATGGTAGAAAGGGAAGGCACCCAGCAGAGATACCCATGCCTTAATATGAGTGATAGGTAGTAACAGTTTGGTTCAAGTAATGGGGCTAAATCTAAGATTGCAACTCTCCATACACTGAGGAATTTATTATTTTGGGTCAAGTGAAGTGCTCTGGTTGGAACAAATCAAGAAATAGAACCCACTTAGGTTTTAGTTTGAATCCTTTACTTCCTGCCTAGTGGGATTTAGGGCATGCAATAATCCACGATTTCCTCTTAATATGTCATGTGAATGTGAAGACAGGCATGAACTGATCAAAGGGTTTTTGTCACTATACCTCATTTGTGGTAAAGCGCTTACCTGTTATTAAAAGGGGCTACACAAGAGCTCAGTGACTGGATGTGAAATGATGAGCCTGCCCTGCCATTGTCCAGTGTTTGAGCATAGAGAACGTGAACCTTGTCAGAACTGTTAAACAAAATACTGTGGCCTGCTCATGCAGCTTGTAAAAACCCGTGATAGCTCCTCCAAGTGCCAGTCAGTAATTCCTAAGTAGATATTTCTCACCAATTAGTTGTTGGTTTGGCGTAATCCTTGTATTGTGGAACATGGCTACCAGAAGCCCTCTTTTGACTGCAATGTTCTCGCATCCACAGTTATGGGGATAACTGTGGATGCGAGAACATGCACACCCCTTGATCTCTGAATCAAGTCTGTGGAGTGCTCTAAATGGATTAGAAGACGTCACTCTTTCTAGTGTTTGTGCAGCTTTCATGGTTAGAAAAAGGTAGATCAAATTTTAAGTCTGAATGTGGATCATTACTTACACGGAATGGGAAACAAATGTTTCCTGCAAACCGAGTGCCAGCCATCCAGATCACATACAAATCGACATCATATGTGTGTCTTAATAGTGTGTGTTAATTCTCATTTGTGTTATTGATTTGACTTTTGTCACCCATCGCTTGGGAAGGGAATCCATGTACTCGGCCTACTGTTAAAAATGAGCCTGGGTTACCATACAAAGCAGTTGTTTTTACGCTGTGCTGGTAGTATTCCTAGCATTCCCTTCTCCCTCCAATTCAAGTTTGAGGAAAAGAATTATCACACTGTTTGTGCATTTTTCTCTCTTTTAGACATTGAGGCCAAACATCATCTTTAGCCGCATAAGCCAGTGCTCCCAGTGCTGTTTAGTAAAATTGAGTTTCTGGCCAGCAATCTTTTCATATCCTAAATAAAACATTGTTGC
Source organism: Pleurodeles waltl (assembly GCF_031143425.1). Lineage (NCBI taxonomy): Eukaryota > Metazoa > Chordata > Amphibia > Caudata > Salamandridae > Pleurodeles > Pleurodeles waltl. The sequence continues at coordinate 716,728,656 of NC_090446.1, forward strand.
TATTAAACTGAGATCAAACCGAGATTACGGTATAAGTGGCCCCTCACATTTGCATCTGTTTTACACCATTGTGTAAAGCATAATGACCTCTTCTCCTTTGCTAGATTGTCCTGGCAACGAGGAGAACACCGAAAGGGAGTTAATTTGAATATGTTTGTGCCCATGATTTAAACAAATAATTATTTTCTGTGTTGCCATTTTGTGGAACATCAAAGATATTATTTTGAACTATAGGTTACCTAATTATTTGCATTATTCTAAAATACGATTGAAAATACACAGTTAGTACGTTTGCATTTTTATTGCTGCCAAATAACATATGCTCGCTTTGTATATTGATATACAGTAATTCTGATTTGTAGCTTTAAAGAACGTGTTGCCTATCTTATGAAGTTGTTCAGTTTTACTGTGCCCATTGTACAGCACTGCAGAGTATTTATTGCGTCACCAACTCTCTTGCTAGTTAAGTAATTTCAAGAGCTTTCTGGTTCGGGAATGGGCTGGCTACCTGTTGTAATGGTTGTCTTAACCGGACACTTCACGTGTCAAACATATTACCGCAACATAACTCAAATCCTGAATTCCACCTTCAGGATATTTCACTATATTGTGTCAGCTTCCTAAGGATGAAGGACATGTTCTGACTACAGCGTGCACAGAAAAGCAGTAATGTTGGCCTGCATGGTAGAGCCAGATGGCGAAAGCTTGAGCTCTTCCTTCTCGCTTCTATAGAACAACGGAAGTGAGTCACCTTGGCATCTAAGATGCCTCAGAGTGGGAATCTGAGGCATCACCTTCCTGACTACCAGATCCACTAACGCAGGCATTGTAGCTAGTGATAGCATTTAGTCGACCAACAAAAAGAAGCACAAAAGAGGACCATTGAGCTACGGTCATCAGATGCACAATGCAGATTTTTGCTTGAGGAGGCGAAGTTCTGTATTCATGATACATTGACAAATAATATCATGTTAAAATTGGATAATGTTATTATTATATATTTTGAACTAGTCATCGGTTTTTCATACAATTGATATGCAGTTCCAAAGAATACTCCCAGTAAATTAATATGCAAATATCGAATACCCTAGCTCGTATAAAATTCAAGTATACCTCCACTGCCTGTTTTTATTTATACTTGTAATTTTATTCATTGCATAAATCAGATAATTGGAGATTGTATTACTCATCATTTCCGTCCGAGGAAGATCTCATTGTCACCAGCTTCATATAGCGGTTTTAATAAAAATGGTAATTTAGTCTTTCATTACTGCAACTGCTTTCACGGGGATGGGGACGAGAGCTCTTGAATGTGAGATGAATATTTCCATTAATTCTAGCCCCCTCAGTGATAGTCTAGATGCTGTGTTAATGTAGGCACCACTTTACTCATAATGCTGTTTCTAGTTTGTGTCTTGATGCTCATTTAGTGTATGGTCCTATGCATGGACTGGTTTAAATGAGACCCTCACGTAGCACTTCCTTTTGTATGGCAAAAACCACATACACTTGATGCATTCCACACCTATTTTACTAATACACTTAGATAATATGTAGAAAGGCACCAAAATATTTTGTCTAGTTCTTTTGAGGAAAAACAAGTGACACACATCCATCTGCACTGTAAGTGTACAGTGAAGTGAAAAATTCAAATGATTAATAACAAGCTTTTCTACAAAAATGCAAAGTTATGCTAGTCAGAGAAATTATCAAAAAATGTTTTGTTTTGCCTTCTCTCACAGGTTTTCTGAAACAGTTTGTATATATTTTTCAAAGAACTAGAAGGGGGTACAGAGTCTAGAGATCCGATTTTACGTTTTGCAAACTTTGGAAGGAGTCATAAAGACCCACCTCTCAAGTTCAGCCTCTTGTATGTAGAACCGATTTGGGGGAATCTAGTGCCACCCTATTGTGGGACAGGAAACCACTTTTTAATGAACATTCCTCTGTGTCCAGCTGTGCCCATCCAACAAATAAGCCTCCCAATCATCCTTGTGGGTATCCTGGTGCTTTGCAGTTAGATCGTCAGCTGCCTTCTTGGTGTGATTATTCAAAAAGCCAGGTCTTCAGCATCTTGCAAGAACTCTAGAAGTGAAGAAGGGGCCCTTATGTGGTATGGGAGGTGGATTCACACCTTGAGGAAGGTGTAGGAGATGGCGCAGCCTCCGGCGTCATTTGGTTGATGGGGGGCACGTGTGCTAGTTAGAGTCCATCTGAGTGGAGGTGCCTTGGAGATAGGTGGGACTTTTTGCGGCTGTTGAGGTAGGCAGGGCCAGTGTTGTGTAGTGCTTTGTATGTATGTGTGGAGGAGTTTGAATTGGGTACATTTGTGTATGCATAGCCAGTAAGCTTCTCTGAGATGTGGGGTTATATGGGTGCAGCGATGTAGGTAGAGGGTAAGCCTTACTGTAGCATTTTGGATGGTTTGGAGCCTGTTCAGGATCTTCTTAGTAAATCCTGTGTATACTGCATTGGCATAGTCAAGTCTGGTGGTAATCAGGGCCTGTATAACCATTTTCTTTGTGTTCACTAGTAGCCAAGCAGGTGGAGGTCACTGCATTTGCTTGGGCTGTCTAGTCAAGCTTGACATCCAGAATGTGTCCAGGATTTCTGCTGTGGCTGTTTGTGATGAGGCCAATGTCCATCGGTCACCTGGGGTGGTCCCAAGCTGAGGCTTTCCTTACAAAGTTCACAACTTCAGTTTTTTCTTGTTGAGGTTGAGGCAGTTTGATTTCATCCAAGGGGCTACCGTGGGCATTCAGTTGGCGAAGCCGGTTTTCATTGTAGAGGTCTTGTCTGAGAGGGAGAGTATCAGTGGGGTGTTGTCTGCATAGGAAAGTATGTTGATGTTGTGTGATCCTATGAGGTCCACCTGCAAGGGTCATGTAGATGTTGATTAGTGTCAGACTTGGGGAAGATCCTTGTGGGACTCGACATATGAGATTCTTGGCCTCTAATGTGCAGGGAGGTAGTTTAACGTTTTGTGTTCTTCCTGTGAGGAAGGAGCAGATCCAGTTCAGCAGGGTCTTTGGATGGTTGTTTCATGTATTCTTCTGATCAGTATGGAGTGGGGGAAAGTGTTGAGTTGCTCGTTGATGGCTTTCTTCATGACCTTTGCTGGTTAAGATAAAAGGGAGATCAGGTTGTAGTTACCTAGTTAAATGAGGTCTTCCAAAGGTTTATTTTAGCAGTGTGTTGACCATCAAGTATTTCCAGGCATTCAGAAATGCCTTGGAGGTGGAGGATTTGTTCAGGATGTGAGTGAGGACTTTGGTGATAGAGGCACCCATAATTTAGATATGGTGGGACTGTTGGAGACCCATGGTGGGACTGTTGGAGACCCGGAGTGGATGGTTGTAGGAAACTGGCCCTTGTTGCAGCCACCCCCTACTTTTTGCATGATATGTTATGCTAACTTGACTGAGTGTGTGCTAGGATCCTGCTAGCCAGGCCCCAACACCAGTGTTCTTTCCCTAAAAGTGCACCATGGTTCCCTCAATAGGTACACCTCAGGCACATAGAGAAGTCCCTTGTAGAGGGTACCAAGGGCCCTGTGGCCAGGAATGGACCCTAAGGGCTGCAGCATGTGTTGTGCCACTCTAAGGGACCCCTCAACAAACACACGTACACTGCCATTGCAGATTGTGTGTGTTGGTGGGGAGAAAAAGGCAAGGTCAATATGGCATCCCCCTCAGAGTGCCATGCCCACAAAGCACTGCCTGTGGCATAGGTAAGTCACCCCTCTAGCAGGACTTGCAACCCTAAGGCAGGGTGCACTTCACCACAGGTGAGGGCATAGATTCATGAGCAGTATGCCCTTACAGTGTCTAAGTCCATTCTGAAACATTGTAAGTGCAGTGTGGCCATATTAAGTACATGGGCGGGGAGTTTGTCATTACGAACTCCACAGCTCCATGATGACTTCACTGAAGGCTGGGAAGTTTGGTATCAAACGTCTCCGCACAATAAACCTACACTGATGTTAGTGTTGGATTTATTGTAAAAACCGCACAGAGGGAATCTTACAGATGCCTACTGTATTTTACCAAACCTCTAGTGTAGGGCTGACTTGTTTGTGTCAGCTCGCAACTAGCAGACAAGTTTCTGACCCCCTGGGACAAGAGCCTTTGTGCTCTTTGGGGACAGGAACAAAGCCTGCTCTGGGTGGAGGTGCTTCACACCGCAGGAACTGAAGCACTTGGTGGTGACCCTCAAAGGCTCAGGCCTCCTGTTACAGTGCCCCGGGGCACTCCAGCTAGTGGAGATGCCAACCCGCAGCAGGCAAGTCCGGCAGGAAAATTAGGTAAAACTGAGGAGTGACCACTCCAGCTAGGACAAACCCTGGGGTGTCCAGAGCTGAAGCGACCCCCTCCCTGCAGAATCCTCTATCTTGGACAGGCACCAATACGGTTAGGACTATGCCCCCCTTCCCAAAGGGGGTGGGCTCAGGAAGGATGTAGCCACCCTCATTGACAGTAGCAAGGGGCTACTGCCCTCTGACCTCCAGTAATGCCCCTGAATCTATGATTTAAAGGCTCTCCAGAACTTAGCTCACCAGATTCCTGGCGACCTCCACAAGAAGAAGAAGAAAGGGGGACAGCAGTGAAGACTCCAGATGAGCACTTACTCCCTCCCTCACTCCCCCCCAGCTCTACCAACCTGTCTGCTGCGTCAAAAGCCCTGCTACAAAAAGGTGACGCATCCTGCAAGACCAGTGACCTCTCCAAACCCCCAGGACTGCCTGCCCGAGGACCAAGAACTCTTGAGGACAGCGGCCCTGTCCAAAAGGACTCCAGAACTACCCTGGTTCAGTGAGTCCTACCCACTCTGCACCCAACGCCCACAGCCTGAGGCCAGGTGGCCCACCGATCCAGAGCAGCTCCCAAGGCAATTTCCGACCTTATGTCTACTCTGGGGTTAACCCCACCTGGCCAACACGATGACGCCTGCAGCCTAACTCCACAGGACCTGCCTGACCAAGAGAACCGGACGAAGATTCCCAACGCCTAAAGGTACCCCTGCACCAGCAGCTGCCTGGCCTTGGGAATCTGAGCATCAGTCCAGCAACATTGAGCAGGTGGCCCTCCTCCTTGGCTACCTTTGGATTCGCTGAACCGACCTCCTGGACCCAGCTTGCAGCATCTTTGTGATCCCCGGGTTTCCCCTATTGAAAAGCATTGGAAGCCCTACGCTGTGTTTGCACCTTGCACCCAGCCAATCCTGTGCCGCTGAGCGTGTGTGTTTGGTGCTGACCTGTGGCCCCCCAGTACTCACCTAAACCCCCCAGGTCTGCTCTCCGAAGTTGCGGGTACTTACCTGCTAGCAGATCTATTTCTGAATGCCCCTAGTCTCCATAGGATTCCATTCTAAATCAAACTTCAACATTTACCTCTGTACCCGGCTGGCACCGTGATGGTGTTGGTGGTGTAAGTTTGAGGTCATCCTGAACCCTGATCAGTGGACATCCTGACCCCCAGAGACTAGAACTGTAAGTTGAGTGCTTCCCTAAAAATTGCCCCCTTTCCCCCGACTGTCCTGAAAATTGCACTTGCAACTTTTAATAGTGAAAGTGTTACTTGCCTGTAAATTTTCTTTTCCAAATTTCTGAACAAAGTTTTATTGATGCATATGTCCGTTACTTACTTGCAAATGTACTTACCTGCAACAGGATCCTCTTCGTTATAGTAATAAAGCAACAAAATATATTTTTTACTATATAAATACTTTGGCCTGGAGTTAGTCATTGAGTGTGTGTCATTTATTTTCTGTGTGTATGTACAACAAATGGTTTGCACTACCCTCTGATAAGCCCAACTGCTCGACCACACTACTACATAAGAGAGCATTTGTATTATCTACTTTAGCTCTGTTAAGCCTCTGGAGAACCCCTGGACTCCGTGCACACCTATCTCTCATTTTGATGTAGTATATACAGAGCCAGCGTCCTACAATGGTCCTCATAATGTTGGATGTTTCTTCTGTGACAAATGTTTCCCAAGATGTCAGGGTATTTCCATTCATCTTTGTGGGTAGGCTTGTGGTGAGGGTGCAGGGGTTTGGCTGGGTGCAAAGTTGTTATAGATGGTTTTGTTGCTAAAGAAGTCCAAGAGGTTGTCACATAGTTCTTGTGAGGGGTGATGATGTTTGTGGTGGAAGCTTGTGAAGGGAAGTCTTTTATGATTCCAAAGATTTCTTTGTTGCTTTTGAAGCTAATGTCTAAGCCCTCTGATAGGACCTTTTTCTTGGTATCTTTGATTTGCTGGTGATAGTCTCCGGAATGCTCTGTAGGTCTCATGGTGTTCTTCATTTTACTATCAATTGTTTGCTGTGTTTTGTTGCGCAGAGTTCCTCAGTGCACCAGCTGGTCTGCTTCTGTGTCATCCTCTGTGTATTGTGTTTTCAAGGTGCCAGGGAGTCTGTGCACATTTTGATCTGTTTGTCGAGATGTTTTGTGTTGCTGTTGAAGATGTTGGTAGGTTTTGCCTGATTCTGGCGAACTGTGTAGATTCAGTTGGATTGTAGATGTTGCTCCAGCTGTCCGGCCAGGATTGTGGTGACTTTTTTTATTTTTTTTATTTAAAGGGGATGCTGATTTGGCATTGGATGATGGCATGGCCAGGCCACGGTGAGAGGCTTTATTGCAGTGATTTAGAAAACAGGGTGGAGGGTATGTCCTGCGAAGTATGTGGGTCCTATAATGTGTTGTGTCAATCCCAAATTCCCTAGGCTTTTGAGTAGTACAGTGACTTTGGTGGTGTTGCTGTCTTCCAGCTGGATATTGAAATATCCTAGTAGAATGTAGTTGTTGGAATGGGTCGTGTAGTTGGCTATGTTGTTGCTGAGTGACTAGTTATCCCTTGGTCAGTAGAAGAGGATTCCGCTTAGAGTGTAAGTTGCTGACAGTTGTAGCTTGAAATGTAGGTGCTCCATGTGTGGGTTCACCTTCCCTTTTATAGTTCATTTGAAGGAGTCTTTGAATACTTTCATAATTCCTCCGCCTGGTTTGTGTTGGCGCTCCTGAAGTGGGAGCTTGTATTCTGCTGGTCTTGCATGGTGATGTAGGGAGCTGGGATGGTGGTCAGCATGTTTCCGTAAGGAAGAGGCACCATTGTCCAGGATGTCCCAGATTTCTGTAGCATGTTTGCTGAGTTAGTGGGTGTTGAAGAGCTTGAATGATAGCTTGTCATAGCGTGCTTGTTTGTGAGTGTTGAGTGCAAGAGGGGTGCTGGGTGTGGGTTGTGTGGGTGTAGATGGTGTAGGGACGGTGGGTGCATATTGCACCAGAAGTGGCATTGGGTGCAAGTGAAACCTCGATCTGTGTTGCATGGTGCGGTGTGGCAGCATTAGTTGGATGGGCACCCTGGGTTCAGTGACTGGAGGAACTCTGTGGAGTAACGCAGAGGGGTGGAAGGACCAGAGTTTGTGTCACTGGGCGTGATCCAGGCATGGATTGTGCAAACAGGCTTGCCTTTAGTACTTCTTCAGCACGCAAGTGGAGCTCCCACAGCTCGCAGAAAAAAGTTTCTCACCCTGGCTATATTATTTCAATATCTTCTTTCTCCAGCTAATTGTTTATCCTTAACACATCTTTAACTAATGTCTTAAACCAACCCTTAAACACATGAAACTGTTCTTTTAAAATTGTAAGAAATATCTTAAAAAGTAGTAATAAACATAAAAAGCGTGGGCAGGATAATCAGAAAGTGCATTCAATTAAGAAATGTGCGAAGTATGGTTTGTTTCACTGAGTGCTGGTGCCACTTCCCACATCTACCTGAAAATATCCGTTTTGATGAGCTTCACAACAAATATTTTGTTATTGAATATTATTGGTGGTGTGCATACAGGATTTACCAAAGGCACTTGTTCGGTAAAATTTCCAAAATAGAAGCATTTAAAGACCGCTTTATACAACCATTTTCAGACAGTGAAAAGCGCGACGGCTGATGTTGCATCCTACGCGCTGCAAATTTGCCGCCTGCTCGATTACGAGCCGATGTCAATGTTGTAGGCTGTTTCCTGCTGGGCCAGCGGGCGGAAACTCTGTTTCTGCTCACTGACCCAATGGGAAACTCGTAATAGTGGCCTCGTTAAGGACACCACACTGGTGGTGACCTGACCATGGAAGTTTGGCGGGCAGCCTTTCCGCCCACCAAACTTGAAATGAGAGCCTCGGAGTCCAACCTGTACATAGTATCAGTTCTGCTTTGTAACTTTGTACTGAAGTACACAAAAATTATGAAAGTAATGTTAGAATTAATCTATGCCACTGATACGGACTACCTGTGCCCGTATCATAGTCCCTGTCCATCATTACTTTGCACCCCATGCTACCTCAGTGTGGACCCATCTATATGCAAATCAGTGTTGGCCCTGCTCTAGTGGGATCAGACTAGCCCGAACTGCCAGACCATGTCCACCCTGAACTGTAACACAAGCAACCTAGGACCGTTTATGCCTTAGTTAGGGCTCATCAGCCAGGTAAGAGTGAGTCCTTTCCCCTCTAGAGGTGTTCCTTAAGGTCCTGCTGTCCCCCCATACTATTCAGTTCCTACAAGGGCCCACTTTGACAGCCATTATTGATTACTGTAAGACTACATACCAAATGTATGCAGGGAACACGCAGCACCATCTGAAGCTTAAACCTGGCAACCTTTCAAAGCTATTCCACTGCCTGCTTACTTTCCCTGGTGTATGTAGGAAAACTGGTTGCTTAAATGTTGAAAAGACTGTTTTTTTATTCTTTGACCCTGTAAGCGCATCCCTCATCCCCTTCTCATAGCCTGATGATCAGCCACCCCATCCCCCGCACAGTGCCCTAGGTGTATTAAGCACACAATCTAGAAGTGAATTTTGATAGTTCTCTCCTTAAATAAATGCAGGCTGCAAAACCCCATTATTCACCTGTGGCAACTGAAAGGAATGCTGCCATTGCTACAGTGGTTACAGAAAATTGCCTTAAACCTCGCTGTGATCATGTCCAGTCTAGATTAGTGCATTTTATTCAATACAGACCTCCCTAACACATCCCTTGCCAAGCGGCAGTGAAAACATGCATTACGCTGCTCACCGTCTATTTAGACTAAAACACCATGATTTAATTATTACCCCTGCACTAAGATCTCTGAAATGCCTCTTTGTGAGAGAAGGCATGTCATTTAAAGCACTGATTTGTCTACAAGGAACTTCATGGTCGACTTTCAAACTATATTGCCGGCTCCCTAGCTCCATGTAAAGCGACCCTTGGTCTCATATTAGCTAGTAGAGGCCCACTGTAACCCTAACAATTCAGATACAGAAGCAATGGTGGCAGCAATCAGTCAATCAATCAGTTTTTGTAAACCACGGCTACTCACCCATGAGGGTCTCAAGGCAGCTAACTTATTTATCTGGACTCCTGTTTCTGGAACTCTCTAGCCATCCACCTAGGACTTGAGAAGGGCTAGCTCCAATTAGGAAAATCCCTGAAGACACACAGCTTCACCTTGGTATTTGGATAATCCCATGGTCGCAGAAGTAGCAGATCGCAGCCTCGTCCCAGTCCTACCAGTCAGACAGCTTAGATTAGTCTGCCCTTTGCACCAAGCCTCTTCAGTCAGTCTGAACTCTTCAATGAGACTTTTCTGTTGTCATAACAGAAAGGATAATTGGGGTGCATTACTATACCCTTTGTCTCCTGTTAACCTATTTCCTATATTCTTTGAGCGCCCTGACACCGCCAAGTGGGTGGTTAGTTAGACTTTACAAAAAGCCTAAATAAATAAATAAAAACTTTTACAGGAGCTTTCGGTCAGCCCTCTTTATCTATTTTTATGAGCGACCTAGCTCATTTCTCTTGTGCTTGCCACAGCATTCATCATGGGGCAGAGCGTCATCTTCACATATGTGCTCATCCACTTAAAAAGTAATCCTCTTAAAAAGTACTCCACTTAACTGCCAGGTGTGAAGTGCCAACTCTCTTCATGTTTTTCTAGTTTATTTTTGCTCTGGGTCTCTTTATTACATTTTTTGCAAACATATGCACCCTATCTTCAGATGGTAACATTTTGGACCTCTGGTGCCGATTTCATGACTGCAAGATAATAAAAACCATGTAGGTGGGCAAATGGTTTGCTAATGTTTTTTTTCCTTTGAAGAAGCAAAAGATGCTAGCCCATGGGCCAAAATACTGTGCAGGAATCACCCATGAGAACTTCCTCCTGCCTGATGTAGACAACTGCAAAGTTGTTGAGATGTTTTCCACCAAAACAAGACAGGAACAGACCCTTGAAAGTAGTAGCCTGTTTTCGTAGCAGTAAGCAGTCACTTTAAAACATTAGAGACATTATTACTCGTCTTGGCTGGATACTAAAACGCACAGGTGCTCTAACGCAGGCGCTTCAGGCTAGCCCACGGATGTGGAGCTGAAGTATCGGACAGGGTTTGCCAGGAATAAAGGGCCCGCAGTGCGTTAGGCTGATATTAAAGAACGATAACCCCACTGAGATGGGCACTGTCAATGTTTGTTCTGAGCTTCCAACCGTTGGCGATCCCTTATGCTCAGGTGTTGGCGAAGATGATACATTTGTTACTATTTATTCTGGTTCCTTTCTGATCCTTTTTGCATCTTGTAAAGTTACAGTGCCTGGTAATTTCTTTAACTGTTTGTGCTCCCTCAACTGCTTCACTTTAGACTGTTTAAGGACGGCATGCACATTTTAGGATTCTGACAAGCGCAAATAAATGGTTAGGCAGGTATGCAGCCTGCTGTGACCTGAATTAGAATAGAGGATGGAAGGGATTGAAAAAGGCAAAACCATGGTAATAACACATTGGTTTTCACTGCCACCAATCGCCCTGAGTGGCTGTGGTCCTGCGCTATTCTAACATCCTTAATCCTCCAATTAAACATATTTATGTAATTCATGGAAAGTTCTTAATTAATGGAGAGAAAGACTATCCCTTCCTCATCTTAGCCGGGGTTCTGTGTTAGTTGCTTTGGCCTGCGCTCAGAGATGGATGACTGGGGTAGGTGTAGGACAGTGTCTTACTATCGGTAGTTTCTGAGACTGCTAGTAGTGCCGGAGAGGTCGTAAAACGCTTCTAGGTTAACTGGTTCCTGTGTGTTCTGTCTGCATGATCTCTGCTCATTTCTGGTATGCCTGTTTTGTTACTGATATATCTTGTGTTCGATGGCATATGTTGCTGCAGATACACATGTTTTGCACAGTCCGCTGCCTGGTGTTGGGCTCGGAGTATTACAAGTTGTTTTTCTTCGAAGAAGTCTTTTTTGGTCATGGGACCGAAGGACTCCTCCCTCTTCGGCTCCATTGCGCATGGGCGTCGACTCCATCTTAGATTGTTTTTTTCCGCTGTCGGGTTCGGACGTATTCCTTTTCGCTCCGTGTTTCGGTTCGGAAAGTTAGTCAGAATCTCGGAAGAAAGCGTCGGTATTGTTACGTTCGGTATCGGGATAGTTAGGTACATCGACACCGATCATCGGAAGACTTTGGGGTAGCTTCGATTCCCCCATCGGGGCCTGGTCGGCCCGACCGCGTGCGACATCGAAGCCGATGGAACGGACCCCGTTTCGTTTCTGCCCAAAATGTCACAGTAAGTATCCTTATACAGATCAGCACTTGGTCTGTAACTTGTGCTTGTCCCCCGAGCACAAGGAGGATACCTGTGAGGCCTGTCGAGCCTTCCGGTCCAGAAAAACACTCCGGGACCGAAGAGCCAGGCGTCTACAAATGGCGTCCACGCCAACAAAACAACGTTTCGACGACGAAGAGGAAACATTCTCGGTTCCGGAATCAGAATCCGGAGACTCCGACGTCGAACAACAGCAACAAACAGTGAGTAAGACGTCGAAAATTAAAACCATCGAGAAGACAAAAGCCCAGGGGACGCCACTGCCAACAGGCCATGGCTCGACCCATAAAACCGGCGACCCGTCGAAGGCGCCGAAAAAGGGCACGCCCATAGCGAAGACACCCGACTCCGGTCGAGGGACCGCCATGGAGCAACCTCGGAGCCGAGATAGCGGCTCCGAGAGGCAAAAACAAGATGCCGGCACCGAAAAACATCGGCACCGAGACACACTGCCGAAAGCCACAAAAATTCTGTCGGTGCCGAAGCCGAAAAAAGATTCTCTCTCGGCGCCGAAAAGTTCCACACCTTCATCCTACACAGAGGAACAAGGAATAAGTGGCCAGATGCACAGATTTGGACAAGAGCTCCAAAGTGTAGAATCAGACTACACACAAAAGAGACTGTACATCCAGCAAGACACAGGGAAGATATCAACCCTTCCCCCAATAATGAGGAAAAGAAGGATCGGACTTCTCAAGGATGACGCACAACCACAAGCCAAAGTGGTTAAAAAAGTCACACCTCCGCCCTCTCCACCACAACAGGCATCGCCGGCACAAACACCGCCACAAATGCACTCACCAGCGCAAACTACCATAAGTCAAGATAATCAGGATCAAGACGCTTGGGACCTATATGACACCCCAGTGCCGGACAATGATCCTGATTCATACCCCACAAAGCCGTCACCGCCAGAGGACAGTACCTCATACTCCCAACTGGTGGCTAGGGCTGCAGAATTCCACAATGTCCAACTGCATTCCGATCCTATAGAGGATGATTTTTTATTTAACACCCTCTCGGCTACACATAGCCAATATCAATGTCTCCCAATGCTACCAGGGATGTTACGGCACGCAAAACAAATTTTTGAAGAGCCCGTAAAATCAAGAGCCATCACCCCAAGGGTGGATAAGAAATACAAACCACCACCCACAGACCCAGTGTTTATTACTTCGCAGTTACCACCTGACTCCGTAGTAGTAGGGGCAGCTCTCAAGAGAGCAAATTCCCATACATCTGGCGACGCCCCACCTCCGGACAAAGAAAGCAGAAAATTTGATGCGGCAGGAAAAAGAGTAGCATCACAGGCAGCCAACCAGTGGCGCATCGCAAATTCTCAAGCGCTGCTGGCCAGATATGACCGCGCACACTGGGATGAGATGCAACTTCTCGTAGACCATCTTCCCCAGGAATACCAAAAAAGGGCGCAGCAAATAGTTGAAGAGGGACAAACGATCTCAAACAATCAAATCCGCTCTTCACTGGACGCAGCCGATACTGCAGCGAGAACAGTCAACACTGCTGTCACCATAAGGAGACACGCTTGGCTCCGCACTTCAGGCTTCAAACCTGAAATCCAGCAGGCTGTCCTTAATATGCCCTTCAACGAGAAACAACTTTTTGGCCCTGAAGTGGACACAGCCATTGAAAAACTTAAAAAGGACACAGACACGGCCAAAGCCATGGGCGCACTCTACTCCCCGCAGAGCAGAGGCTCTTTTAGAAAAACTCCATTTAGAGGGGGGTTTCGTGGCCAACCCACAGACACCACCAGCCAACAAACAAGAACCACACCATATCAGGGTTCATTCCAAAGGGGAGGTTTCAGGGGATATAGAGGGGGTCAATTCCCAAGGAGTAGGGGAAGATTCCAAACTCCAAAAACACCTCCACCTAAACAGTGACTTTCAAGTCACACAACCCCTTCACTCAACACCAGTGGGGGGAAGACTAAGCCAATTCTACCAATCTTGGCAGCAGATTACAACAGACAATTGGGTATTAGCAATAATCCAACATGGCTATTGCATAGAATTCCACAAATTCCCACCAAACATCCCTCCAAAAACACGCAAAATGTCACCACAACATTTAGAACTTTTAGGACTAGAAGTTCAAGCACTACTGCAAAAGGATGCAATAGAGTTAGTACCAGTACAACAAAAAAACACAGGAGTTTACTCCCTGTACTTTCTAATTCCAAAAAAAGACAAAACATTAAGACCAATATTAGATCTCAGGACACTAAATACCTACATCATATCGGACCACTTTCACATGGTCACACTACAAGACATCATTCCACTGCTCAAACAGCAAGATTACATGACCACATTAGACCTAAAAGATGCGTACTTTCATATACCGATACACCCTTCTCACAGAAAGTACCTAAGGTTCGTATTCAAAGGAATACATTACCAATTCAAAGTGTTGCCATTCGGAATAACAACTGCACCAAGCGTGTTCACAAAATGTCTAGCAGTAGTAGCAGCACATATCAGGAGACAACAGATACATGTGTTTCCTTACCTGGACGATTGGCTAATCAAGACCAACACAGAAAAAAGTGCACAAACGACACCACATATGTCATACAAACCCTTCACAAACTGGGTTTCTCCATCAACTATACAAAATCACACCTCGAACCGTGTCGGACACAACAATATCTAGGAGCAACCATCAACACATCAAAGGGAATTGCCACTCCAAGTCCACAAAGAGTGCAAGCATTCCACAAGGTAATAAGTGCTATGTTTCCAAACCAAAAGATACAAGCAAAATTTGTGCTAAAACTTCTAGGCATGATGTCATCATGCATAGCCATTGTCCCAAACGCAAGACTACACATGCGACCCTTACAACAGTGCCTAGCATCACAATGGTCACAGGCACAGGGTCAACTTCAAGATCTGGTGTTGGTAGACCCCCAAACATACCTCTCGCTTCTATGGTGGAACAGCAACAATTTAAACAAAGGGCGGACATTTCAGGACCCAGTGCCTCAATACATTATAACAACAGATGCTTCCATGACAGGGTGGGGAGCACACCTCAATCACCACAGCATTCAAGGACAATGGGATGTACACCAAACAAAATTTCATATCAATTACCTAGAACTGTTAGCAGTATTTCTAGCGTTAAAAGCCTTTCAACCCATAATAACACACAAATACATTCTTGTCAAAACAGACAACATGACAACAATGTATTACTTAAACAAACAAGGAGGAACACACTCAACACAATTGTGCCTCCTAACACAAAAAATATGAGGGGGCGATTCGCAACAACATTCGCCTAATAGCACAATTTATTCCAGGGATCCAAAACCAACTAGCAGACAACCTTTCGCGAGACCACCAACAAGTCCACGAATGGGAAATTCACCCCCAAGTTCTGAACAAGTACTTTCAAATTTGGGGAACACCCCAGATAGATTTGTTCGCAACAAAAGAAAACGCAAAATGCCAAAACTTCGCATCCAGGTACCCACACTGCGAATCACAAGGCAATGCTCTATGGATGAGTTGGTCAAGGATATTTGCATACGCTTTTCCCCCTCTCCCTCTCCTTCCATATCTAGTAAACAAGTTGAGTCAAAACCAACTCAAACTCATACTGATAGCACCCACATGGGCAAGACAACCTTGGTATACAACTCTACTAGACCTTTCACTAGTACCGCATGTCAAACTACCCAACAGACCAGATCTGTTAACACAACACAAACAACAGATCAGGCATCCAAACCCAGCATCATTGAATCTGGCAATTTGGCTCCTGAAATCCTAGAATTCGGACACTTAGACCTCACACAAGAATGCATGGAGGTCATAAAACAAGCTAGAAAAGCTTCCACTAGACACTGCTATGCATCTAAGTGGAAAAGATTTGTTTGCTACTGCCATACCAATCAAATCCAACCATTACATGCCTCTACAAAGGACATAGTGGGATACTTACTACATTTGCAAAAAGCGAATCTCGCTTTTTCATCTATAAAAATACACCTCGCAGCAATATCTGCTTACCTACAAACTACTCATTCATCGTCTCTATTTAGAATACCAGTTATTAAAGCATTCATGGAAGGGCTAAAAAGAATTATACCACCAAGATCACCACCAGTTCCTTCATGGAACCTTAACATCGTCTTAACAAGACTCATGGGTCCACCTTTCGAACCCATGCATTCTTGTGAAATGCAATATCTAACCTGGAAAGTCGCATTTCTCATTGCAATCACGTCCCTCAGAAGAGTAAGTGAAATACAGGCATTTACCATACAAGAACCATTTATTCAAATACACAAAAATAAAATAGTTCTAAGAACAAATCCAAACTTTCTACCAAAAGTAATCTCACCATTCCATTTAAATCAAACAGTAGAATTGCCAGTGTTCTTCCCACAACCAGATTCCGTGGCTGAAAGGGCACTACATACATTAGACATCAAAAGAGCACTAATGTACTACATTGACAGAACAAAGCTAATCAGGAAAACAAAACAACTGTTCATAGCTTTTCAAAAACCACACATAGGAAATCCAATCTCTAAACAAGGCATTGCTAGATGGATAGTCAGATGTATTCAAACATGCTATCTTAAAGCCAAAAGAGAATTGCCTATTACACCAAAGGCACACTCAACCAGAAAGAAAGGTGCTACAATGGCCTTTCTAGGAAACATTCCTATGAGCGGAATATGTAAGGCTGCAACCTGGTCTACGCCTCATACATTTACTAAACACTACTGTGTAGACGTACTAAATGCACAACAAGCTACAGTGGGCCAAGCTGTACTAAGAACATTATTCCAAACTACTTCAACTCCTACAGGCTAAACCACCGCTTTTAGGGGAGGTAACTGCTTTATAGTCTATGCAAAACATGTGTATCTGCAGCAACATATGCCATCGAACTGAAAATGTCACTTACCCAGTGTACATCTGTTCGTGGCATTAGTCGCTGCAGATTCACATGTGCCCTCCCGCCTCCCCGGGAAGCCTGTAGCCGTTTAGAAGTAGATCTTAAATCTTAAACATTTGTACATTTGTAAATAATTATTATAAACTTTTTATGTACATACGTATTCACTCCATTGCATGGGCACTATTTATAGCAAACAACTCCATCCTCACCCTCTGCGGGGAAAACAATCTAAGATGGAGTCGACGCCCATGCGCAATGGAGCCGAAGAGGGAGGAGTCCTTCGGTCCCGTGACCAAAAAAGACTTCTTCGAAGAAAAACAACTTGTAATACTCCGAGCCCAACACCAGGCAGCGGACTGTGCAAAACATGTGAATCTGCAGCGACTAATGCCACGAACAGATGTACACTGGGTAAGTGACATTTTCATTTCTTCCCTATCAGTCCTGGAATGTGATGTGTTAGAGTTAAATAAATGGATAAATAAAGAGGTGCCAACACATCAACAGCTACCTGGACTGTATCTGAGGGTTTGTTTACCCCACAAGGAAAGATGGTAATGCTCAGAGCAACACTGATGTGGAGTAGCCAGAACTTATTTGCTTCTCAATTTTAAATGGCCCTTGGGGTGGGAAAAACGCCCAGTTACCCTATGACAATTGTTCTAAGAACTGTAAATTGTAAGTCAGTGCTGTAGCCATACAGGGTAAGCATGGCAGCTGCCAGTATGCTGGCAAATAGTGCACACTTTACAGTGAGACTAAGTCTCCTCCAAAAGACCTGGTGGAAACAACTCCAAGTTTTGGCTAGCTGCCACTTCAGCTGTAGGCACATGAAGGAGTAGCTCTACTAGAAACAGCACCATTATGCTCTTTATCCCAGTATGCGTTGCTGTCTGGCCACATCAAATTAGTATGTTAGTATTTTCTTATGAACCAGGACACTTGTGAAATAGGTTAAAAGCAGTCAAGGAGATAACTGCTTGCTTATGCCTCTGGGCAAGTGGTGTGGGGTTTGGTCACCACCCTTTCATGTTGGTCAAAGCATATTTTCAAGTAGGTCTTGAAAACTCCATAAAAACAACAAAAATACATGCAAACCTTTTCTTTGGGGTCTTGCCATCGGATTTGCCTTGAATACAGGATATTGTATCCAGGTGGTCTCAGATGGGTCCAAGCATCAAGACGTCTACAAAACAGTCTCTTCGCCGACGTTTGATTTTGATCGGGCTCCCATTCTCCCGCCTAGGTTGCTCTTTGAACGTCAAAATAGTGGTCCTACCCCATCGGCTCTACCAACGGAAAAAGTTCCTGTTAGACCTGGCAGTTTTTTGGCGTGTCTCCCCTGCCTTTTTGCCTTCTGACCTCTTGGTTTTGGACTCTGTTTTTGCTGGTTTATTGTCTCTGTGCACTTTACCACTGCTAATCAGTGCTAAAGTGCAAGTGCTCCCCATATAAATTGTACTGTGGATTGGTTTATCCATAATTGGCATATCTGATTTACTAATAAGTCCTTAGGAACGTGCCCTAGAGGTGCCCAGGGCCTGTGAATCAAGTGCTACTAGTGGGCCTGCAGCACTGGTTGTGCCACCCACATTAGTAGCCCTGTAAACATGACTCAGACCTGGCATTGTAGTGTCTGTGTGTGCAGTTTTAAACTGCCAATTCGACTTTGCAAGTGTACCCACTTGCCATGCCTCAACCTTCCCTTTTACTACATGTAAGGCACCCCTACGTTAGGCCCTAGGTAGCCCCATGGGCAGGGTGCAGTGTATTTTTAAGGTAGGACATATACTAGTGTGTTTTATATGTCCTAACAGTGAAATACTGCCAAATTCGGTTTTCACTGTGCAAGGCCTATCACTCTCATCGGTTAACATGGGGGCTGCCTTTAAATATCCTTAAAGCGCAAATAAAAATGTGGAGTTTAGGGTGTCTAAGCTCACAATTTAAAAATACATCTTTTAGTGAAGTTAGTTTTTAGATTATTAGTTTGAAAATGCCACTTTTAGAAAGTAAGCATTTTCTTGCTTAATCCATTCTGTGACTCTGCCTGTTTGTGTATTCCCCGTCTGGGTCAGTTTGACAGTTGGGCTGTTCACACCTCTCCTATAGACAGTGACGCAAAGGGGGCTGTTGTGTAGCCTGCATATCTGGATTAGCCATCTGTGCTGGAGGGGAGGTGAGGAGAGGAGTGGTCACTCACACCTGAAAGGACTGTGTCTGCCCTCACACAATGCCGTCTCCGATCCCCTGGTGAGTATCTGGGCCTGGCCTGGACAAGGAAGGATCTTGCAAACACTTGAGACTTTGCTTTGAAGTTTACCAACTTCAAAGGCAGAACTGGGTATAAGAAGAAGACCCAAAACCCCAGACTTTTAGAATCTTTCTGGAATCAAGAGGAACCTCTGCCCAGGAGAAGGGCTGAGGGAGGAGCACTGTCCCTTTGCTGTGTTGCTTTGCTGGACTGGCCTGGAGTGGCTGCTGCTGCCTGAAAAGAGTGCAAAGGGTGAACTTTGCTGTGTGTCCTGCTTGAGAAAATTCTCCAAGGGCTTGGAGTAGAGCTTGCCTCCTGTTGGAAGTCTCAGGGGCACCAAAGACTTTAGTTTCCTCGAACTGCAGCACTGGGAACTATGTGTTTTGTGCTGTTCAAGAGGAGAACCCACCACGACGCCGCCAACGACGCAGCTGGCCTGCACCGTGACCTGCTGACGCTACACGAGTCGCATTGTCCCGCTTCACACACCACCCTGGTCTCCCCAACGACGTCATCTGACGACTTCACTGAGCCACTGCTCGCACCGCGACCTGTGGGCCCCCGCACTCTGGCCTCACCTGCTCACACCGCAGCCTGGGCATCCCCGACGACGAAGCTTCCTGCTGACACCGACGACAGCACCATCGACTCCTGTGCCATCACCAGGCATCCTACCTGCACCGTGGCCTGTGGACACCGCTCGTGAGGGTCACGAAGCACAGTCCCGTCCTGCACTGCTGGCTTGGGCCTACCGACGACAGTGCTTCAGCAACGACGCTGCCACTGCCTGCACCGTGACCTGTGGACACATTGCTTCTGAGATAAGCCTGACTGCTCGTGCCAAGCCACCAAGTGGGTGAGCAGGCGTTATCTGAGCGGGTATCTCCCTTATCCTGACTAGAGTGAGGATCCCTACTTGGACAGGGTGCAAACTCACTGCCAACTAGAGACCCCATTTCTAACAGTTCCCATTCCTGATCTCACAGTCTTTTTTTTATAAGAAAATGTATTGCATTGTAGACTTCTTTGGGTGATTAGGATTGCGCTGGTGATATTATACGACAGAGGCATATACACTACTGACATGGCCTCCTAATACTAAATTGTTCACTTATTGATCTTGAATGAATGGTGGTATGACTTCGAAAGGGATTCGGCCTTCACATCCGGGAAGTGGGCAATGCAGGGGGTTCAATTACTTCATGATCTTAAGGGGTTACATCCCACACTCCTCTCCTGCAGGCAACTAAGGTTGCTTAAAAGATTTTGCATGAGATGAATAGGTCCTTTAGGTAGAGGGATATATTAAAAAGAGACACCGTTGCGGGAGGGTTCTCAACTCCCACAGGTGTTGAGTCTGGTAGGATTCCATCAGTGGGACATAATTGAGAGATCTAGACTCTGGGATGTAATTACAGGGGCTACTATGAAATCCTTGAAAGAACTGTTGATGGCGCTTAATTTTCATCACAGCCAATTTTTCAAGTTCCTACAGTTAACATTGTGTCTTTCTGCCCTGGATTTTAGCTTTTTGGAGGCCAACATATTGCTGGAAGAGCTCAAATCACATAAGATTTCCCAGATCAATAGGACACTGGTGATTGATACACCAAACTGCTTCACATATCTCCGTGCATCATGGAGGAGAAAGGCTGCGGTTGCCTCCCATTTCAAAAGTATTCAATTAAATTATCGATAGTGCACCTACTACACAAGCCTTCGTTTATGGTCAAGAAGGATGATTGAGTCCTTAGCTTGCCTGCGCTGCGTGGTACATGAGCGTGTCTTGTTATGAAGCGTATGTAGCTGTTGAGTACTGACTCCTTTTTGGGAGGGGGTTCTCTCCACAGTTGAGAGGGTGATGGGTTGACTACATTCCCTGAATCCCAAGATGGTCCTCCTACATATTAATGTGGATCTGGTAGCAATATGTATAAAATGGCGTTCCTATAGATATTGTTATTGGCTGCGGGAGAGGAAGAATCTGGAGCCCACCTCAATGGAAGGCTGGAAAAAGGGTGTAAACCACTATATGGCCCTAAAAGTGCCAGTGTATGAAACAAGGGTTTGCCCTCTGAAATACTTGAAGATTTGGGAGACTGAACTGATCATAAGGGTATTGTACTTGACCCGGTAGTGACTAGACTGTGGGATCATTAGGTAAAGAAATGCGTGCCTTCTCTTTTTAGGTTTTGGATGCACAGCGCTTATGCTGTGCTTGTGAAGTCTATTGTATTTAATATAAATCTTAAAAGGGGCTTAGATCTTGCCTTTTCTTCTCATTTGTTCATGTGCTTGTCACTTACTTTCCCTCTGTTCCTGTTGGTTGTACCATACTAAGCATACTATTTACTGTTCATTCCTCGTGAGTTTCTCTTATCAGTGTCCCAAGTGCTGCTTTTCATCTGCTTTTGTGGAACTTTTTATTAGGTTTCGCCTGCAAAGCACTTGCGCTGTGCTTGTTTGGTTTGTCCTCTGCCCTTTACCTAATGTCCCTCTGACTGCACGCATGTCAAGCATGCTTGTTTTATTTGTCTGTCTGACACCTTTTACCTAATCTCCCTGTGTCAGCACGCATTTCAAGCCTGCTTGTGAGCTGCATGATTTTTCTATTTTGAAGTTTGAACCTCGTCATGTCATTTCGGCTTTTATTTTAAACACATTTTAAAAGCTGAGACTCGCGCATTTGCCCCTCTTGTGAGTCACCCTTTTTTTGAAATTGAGCTGCATTTTCAGTGGGTTAGACAAGCAAAGCCTAGAATTGTTTTAGTCTAACTTTGCATCGTGTCTCGGTCACGCGCCGCGGGTGCAGTAGCTTTGTGTGAAGTTTGCTTTGCTCGGCCTGCCTCCTGCACGGAGGTGGAGGGTTTTGTTTAGCGTCACATCAGTGCCCCTTCATCTTGGGCTATAAAACCTTCTTGTTGAACCGTATAGCAAAGCATGCCACCGCACATGACAGCAAGGTCTCTGCCCGGGAGACAGGCATCCAGCGCTCACTCGAGTCACCCTCTCCTCTTTAAAAATGATAATCGGACATTTAGAGCAGATGTGCATTTTATTATTACACGTTTGCAGACATTCTAACTACTGGGCATTGCTGGGAATTGTAGTTTCCTGCCGACTAACTAGAGCGTTGTGCCCTTTGAAATTAAATGTTTAAATGTACTTCCTGGCATTCTTAAGGGAAATGTTTTAATTTCTAGAAATTTTAAAAAGACACTTCCTCACTTCTTCATGAACAGGGGAAACTTGTTACTTTTCTGTAGCACTGAACTATTACATGATTTCTTTTCCTTCCAAAAGTAATTATAACATAAATGCCAAGCCACTCTTTTAGAGGTGACTAAGTGCTGAATAACAACGCTGTAAAGTAACATACCAGCTTTGCTGTTGTAGAAATATGGGTGTAACCTCGAGAGCCCATTGTACGGCTCGTTTTTCAACAATCCAAGGCATACATGAGGGAATTGTCGTTGAAGGACATAAACATATTTAACTAATTTCTTTCCTAAAGCATTCATATCCTGAGCTGACCTCCACTGGTTAGCTGCGCAGCGCAGTCATCTCTGCTAAGGCAAAGGAGAAAGTGATGCACAAGCATTGGGCGAGTCTGCAAAATGCCACCACGCGCAGAATTCCAGGAAAAAACAACTGTTTCTTTTTTTTAATACATCGACAGATTAAGATGTTTTCGACCTATGGTGATATTAGTGGTCTTTGCTTTAAGAAATGGCCTCATCACGAGGTTGCAGTGCTTGACTTCTTGGCCAGTGGGCGAGAGACCTTGAGGGAGCCCTGATGTTATTAATTTATCACCTGCATGCAGAAAACAGGCAGATGGTATGAGATTGGTCCTATGTTTCCCTCTGCCGGTGCACATTATTGCATCTCCCTTCCTCGTCTAGCTTGCCCCTTCACGTGTGGATTAAAAAAAATAAATAAATAAAATGGCTGTGATGCAGTCATCGCTTGCCAGGTCTCTGCGTTTTTTCTATAAGCTATTTTGCACATCAGTCGGCACTTCTGTGCAACATGTCTAAAAAAGCCATTGACAAGGCCAGTAAATCTCACATAGGCAAAACCTATTGGCTTGGCCAATGTTTGTACTTAAATGGGTCTAAGATGTCATGGGAAATCGGGGTAGCTGGGGCTCATGGGCCGAAGAAATGATGACTACAAGATTGTTTTGTTCGGAGGTGTGGGCTAAATACCATGTTGTCTCCGTTTTGTTAAGGTTATCTATTAAGGTTTTTAAGACTGATAAAGCAGATACGGTGAAAGAAATGTTGCAGGTCATGCAAGCTTTCAATGTTTTTATGGAGTCTCAGCTTGAGACACTGGGGAGATTGTGTTTTTACAATATATGTATACAGAATACAGTTTTCTGTCATCTAACAGAACAAGTAACTAATTCTACTCGAAAAGGGAAAAAGTCCCCCTATATATTTATTTTAGGCCTGGGAAGAAAAGGGAGAAACCAATACAAACAGAATGCAAAATCCCACATCACCTTTATGCCTTTCTATAGTGGCTCTAAGTGACAAAAACCCTTATTAAAAAAAATATGCAAATTTATTTAAATTGTTTATTTTTTCTAAACATAGTGGGTATGCCCATCCATGATTTACAATAATCTGTTCAAAGCATTATTTACGATTATTTTTTATATAACTTTCAGTTTTCGGATTTATCAAAAGTACGTACATGGCGAAAAAAAAGCAGAGGATGATTTCATTAATATCAAAACCACGTTTGTACATGAAAAAAGGGAAAAGTATCATTTCATATACATTTCATATAAAAATGCTCTGCAGTATGCATGTCAATTGTATTTACAGTGATGACTTTTTACCATCCCCATATTGCACTCCACTCTCTTATTCATACACACAACGCACACTTCCTCTCATATCCTCCGCTCAGTCCCATCACAGCCACACTCCAAATTGCAATGGGAAAAGGATCTCAAATTTCTGCTGTTGTAGTGTTATGGACTGGTATCTCTCAAAAAGATTTGTCAGTGTACGTTTTGGTGAGTAAGAAGTAATGACAATCCACCTTCCTCAGGACCACACAATAAAAACCATGTACTGAGGCGGGCCAATATAGGGTGATCTGTCTCTCACTTGTGTTCACATCCTGCTAATCGTATAGCGTTGTGTGGAATGTAACATTATTCAGACCCTGAATGTGAGTGTCCTGTGATGTGGGTTGATGTTTAATAGGGTGATGAACATGTCCTAATAACAAGTACCCATATAATGCTGCTTCTTCCAAAGCGTGAGGATCCCACCTGTTTTTTAAAAGGGGGTGCCAGTCGCAGTCTGAGGCTCCCACCAAATTTGTGGAGCCCAGGGCACTCACATTTAGTGTCTGAATGTTTTTTATTGTGTGGTCCTGAATAAGGTGGATTGTCATTACTTCTTACCCACTGAAACATACCTTGCCAGTCTTTTCGAGAGATCGCTGTCCACAGCACTACAACAGCAGAAATTAGAGATCTTTTTCCCTTTGCAATTTAGAGTGTATGCTATGTGTGGCTAGAATTGGGAATGAGTGGAGGATATGAGAGGGTGTGTGTGTGGTGTGAGTGAATGATAGAGTAGATTGCAATATGGGAGTCGTAAAAAATCATCACTTTTGATACTATTGACATGCATACTGCAGAGCATTTTTATATGAAATGTATGAAATAATCCTTTGCATTTGTTCCATGTATAAACGTGGTTTTGATAAATCAGAAAACTTAAATTTATTTGGAAAATAATTGTAAATAATGCTTTGAACAGATTATTGTAAAGCATGGTAGGGCATACACACTATGTTGAGAAAAATAAAAATATATATAAGTATATGTTTTTGAATACTGGATTTGGCCAGGCCATTGTACACTTAGAGCTACTAATTCTACTCGAGCCTTGACAGTTTTCTGGCACTTCTATAAATTTGCTTTAATGGTTAGAAGATTCATTTTAAGGCATTTGCGTTTACTTTAACTAAACTGAGAATACTAAGTTGTGTGTGATGTTGACAGAGTCTCTGTTTTTTGCAGTGGGTTGAATCTGGCACCCGTGGCACGACTGAGAGGCACCTGGGAGAAATTACCAAGCAAATACGAAAAGCTTCTCCGGGATCTGCAAGATCTTTTTGATCCATCAAGGAACATGGCCAAGTACCGCAACATCCTTAGCAGTCAGAGCATGCAGCCTCCGATCATCCCACTCTTCCCCGTTGTCAAAAAGGATATTACATTTCTTCATGAAGGTATCCCAGGCATGGAAAAATGCAGCTCTGCGCGTAAGGCAATGAATGGCGTCTAATCATTTGTCTTGCTTTCACACTGCGCAGATACAGGGATGGGGAGATGGGTTGCATGCTTAATGAGAACATGCTGCACTCTTTTTTCGATAAAAGTGTTCCACAGAATAGATTTGAAATGTCGCTGGGCCTCAACAATCATGCAGATGCGGCAAAAAGTATTGAATTGATTTGAAGGAATTACACTCTGTCTCTATCCATCTGCAGGCTTTTGACTCAATGGCATCCGACATGCCAGTCTGTCCTGTGCGCATATTTCAGTAAGGGACCCAGGCAGCGCTCTTCACGGCGACAATCACTTAGTCTATATCAGTTCCAATCCTTCTCTCATGTCAGTATCCCAATCAGAATGTATATTTATTAATTGTGTTTATTTCCCTTAAATGTAGAAAGAGAATAGATGGACTTTCATTAGTTTATCAATTTACCCGTTTCGCGGCACCATCCACCTACACATTAATAAATGGTTTCATTTGTCGATCTTCTCATGCCTTAGCTGTACACTCTAGGTCAGTTGCTAAAATGTGACTACTGAATGAGATTTGTGTCGTGGTTGGTGTTACATCATTATTCCAGTGTGTAGGTTCGAGTACAATTTGGATTTTGTGCATTGAATGGAACGTTTTTCGTTTATTATGAGGTGAAAAAAACAATGACCACTCTGCTTTAGTCAAAATGCCAGATGTTTTGTCTTGGTTTGCTATGACTGTCCATAATATCGTATGAATTGTCAGTCTTTATCTTTAATTATCCAGGAAATGATTCCAAGGTAGACGGCCTGATAAACTTTGAGAAATTGAGAATGATCGCCAAAGAAATTCGCCAGGTCATTCGAATGACATCTGCCAACATGGATCCAGCTGTGATGTTCAGACAAAGGTATGCGGTTAACTACAGGCCCCACAGTTGGGGCAAACTTGCACATAAGCCAACAGAGAAGGGTTAGTCATATAACGAAGGAATGTTACTTGCGTTTTTTCGTTGAAAAGCAACGATGTTGTGTAAAAGCCAAAAAGTGAGTGATATATATTTCATTGTTGAAACAAATTGTGCCGCATCCTCTCAAGATTTTCACCTGGAAACCTTAGCAAAATGTGTGGAAAGCTTATGTCATTGAATCTTGTTTTATTGCGGTGAATATATACGCATATTTGCACTTATTAGTACACTAATTCCACTTTTATACTTCTGAATGTCTGGATACTGCCCTTTAAACAAGCAGTCTGTAGACATTTTAGTGACATCTCCATCCCTTCTATATCTGCAGCCTCTAGTTTGTGGTTTTCCATCAGAATACAGGGAGTGCAGAATTATTAGGCAAATGAGTATTTTGACCACATCATCCTCTTTATGCATGTTGTCTTACTCCAAGCTGTATAGGCTCGAAAGCCTACTACCAATTAAGCATATTAGGTGATGTGCATCTCTGTAATGAGAAGGGGTGTGGTCTAATGACATCAACACCCTATATCAGGTGTGCATAATTATTAGGCAACTTCCTTTCCTTTGGCAAAATGGGTCAAAAGAAGGACTTGACAGGCTCAGAAAAGTCAAAAATAGTGAGATATCTTGCAGAGGGATGCAGCACTCTTAAAATTGCAAAGCTTCTGAAGCGTGATCATCGAACAATCAAGCGTTTCATTCAAAATAGTCAACAGGGTCGCAAGAAGCGTGTGGAAAAACCAAGGCGCAAAATAACTGCCCATGAACTGAGAAAAGTCAAGCGTGCAGCTGCCACGATGCCACTTGCCACCAGTTTGGCCATATTTCAGAGCTGCAACATCACTGGAGTGCCCAAAAGCACAAGGTGTGCAATACTCAGAGACATGGCCAAGGTAAGAAAGGCTGAAAGACGACCACCACTGAACAAGACACACAAGCTGAAACGTCAAGACTGGGCCAAGAAATATCTCAAGACTGATTTTTCTAAGGTTTTATGGACTGATGAAATGAGAGTGAGTCTTGATGGGCCAGATGGATGGGCCCGTGGCTGGATTGGTAAAGGGCAGAGAGCTCCAGTCCGACTCAGACGCCAGCAAGGTGGAGGTGGAGTACTGGTTTGGGCTGGTATCATCAAAGATGAGCTTGTGGGGCCTTTTCGGGTTGAGGATGGAGTCAAGCTCAACTCCCAGTCCTACTGCCAGTTCCTGGAAGACACCTTCTTCAAGCAGTGGTACAGGAAGAAGTCTGCATCCTTCAAGAAAAACATGATTTTCATGCAGGACAATGCTCCATCACACGCGTCCAAGTACTCCACAGCGTGGCTGGCAAGAAAGGGTATAAAAGAAGGAAATCTAATGACATGGCCTCCTTGTTCACCTGATCTGAACCCCATTGAGAACCTGTGGTCCATCATCAAATGTGAGATGTACAAGGAGGGAAAACAGTACACCTCTCTGAACAGTGTCTGGGAGGCTGTGGTTGCTGCTGCACGCAATGTTGATGGTGAACAGATCAAAACACTGACAGAATCCATGGATGGCAGGCTTTTGAGTGTCCTTGCAAAGAAAGGTGGCTATATTGGTCACTGATTTGTTTTTGTTTTGTTTTTGAATGTCAGAAATGTATATTTGTGAATGTTGAGATGTTATATTGGTTTCACTGGTAATAATAAATAATTGAAATGGGTATATATTTTTTTTTGTTAAGTTGCCTAATAATTATGCACAGTAATAGTCACCTGCACACACAGATATCCCCCCAACATAGCTAAAACTAAAAACAAACTAAAAACTACTTCCAAATATATTCAGCTTTGATATTAATGAGTTTTTTGGGTTCATTGAGAACATGGTTGTTGTTCAATAATAAAATTAATCCTCAAAAATACAATTTGCCTAATAATTCTGCACTCCCTGTATTGAGGCAAAAAGGCAAAATTATTATGGGGCCAGATATTATGAAGGTAAGTATATATAGGCCAGTATAGGTTTACTGCAGCCAATCTCACGTATATGTACCCTGACAAACTATATGAAATAAAAGGTTTACCTTTGTTATAGTTACAAAACTTTATTCTTTCTATAGAAACTGAACTCAAAATAAGCAAACATTGCAAATTCCTCAGTTATAGTTATACCTTAAAATTACATATCACCCTTTAAATAAATGCAACTTTATTTTATATATATATATCTCACATAAACAAATCCCGGAATATCGAGGCTTAGCCAGTGACGGTCCGACCATGGAACCCGGAAGTCCAAGTATAATATTAGTGTTTCCTTGCCAAGTATAAGGAAAAGGTCAGGAAACTTTCAGAAAGTTTCAAATAATTGTTACTGTCTCCAGATTCTTACTCCCAACTTGTTTCAGCCGTAGCCCTGATCACGGATGGGGGAGTCATAAAATTAACACAATAAATACCAAAACTACCGTTAGCTAGACATTTTCATGAAGTACATCAGGGGGATGAAAAATTGCTCAGCTATGTGCCCACGTTAGGCCTAGTTTACGTGGGGGGGGACAGACAGAAAATGTTGCGTTCATTAGAATCAAAATACATCATTAGGTTCATGACCCTTACCCCTCTTGGTCTAAATTCAGGTGAAGAAATGAGTCCACTTGGTTAGTTAGAGATGGGTATAGAGTCATTATAATTATGACAGTCGAGCCTCTATTGGATTGGATGTATATAGAATAATGATATTCCTACATGTTAGGGGTTGTCGGGTGATATGGAAATAAATTCAAGCAGACTTTAGGGCCTGTAAGCCTGCAATTTTATTTTTATGAAATGTTTGAATTTCATATGATCATGTATACCTTGGAGAGGAGATTATTTGAAATCAAGGCAAGTTAGCCCATGGGGGCAATAATATAATTATATAACATGCAAATTAGGCCCTATTGACTTACAGTGGGATGGTTAATTGGATATGGGACAAGTGTGTATAATGTGATTGTAGGAGTATGTTATAAATAATTTAGCATCACTAGGATAGCATTGACATAAATTATTTGCATACACTATTTTCAATACGTTTCTTGTTTTCCAATGTTTCCAATCCTATTGATATAGGGGCTTCTACAAGTCTCAACTAGAATTATGGAGAATTCCAAGTAAAACTACGGGTATTATATGATATTCCAATATGGCGGCCGCCTTGCAGAGTATTTTGTTTGTATTGCAATGTTAGTCCATCTTTAATGTTAGTGAATTTTGGTATTTATTGTGCTAAATTTATGACTCCCCCTTCCGTGATCAAGGCTACGGCTGAAACGCGTTGGGAGGAAGAATCTGGTGACAGTAAAAAACAAAAAAATACACACAGTTTCTCTCTCTCTCTCTTTCTCCCTCTCTCTCTTTCTCTCTTTCTCTCCCTCTCTCTTTCTATCTCTCTCTCTCTCTTCTCTCTCCCCCCCTACCCCCCCCCCCCCAAAAGGTTACAGGGACATTATAGTTCAGATATTACACGCACAAAACCATTGAAATTTAACAGTTACTCTTATCTCAGTAAACTAGAACTCGTGTCCTAAGGTAACTATATCTCATGCGCTTGCCATGAAACATTGATTACCCAAATATTACATCAGTCATGACATCTGTTAGACCTGACAGCCTTAGGGTGGTCACCCCTAACTTTTTGCCTGCCTCCCTCCACTTTTTTGACACTGTTTTTGCTGGCTTTTAGACTCTGCACACTTTACCACTGCTAACCTTAAAACATGGTAACCTTGAATCATACCTGATTGGACTATTTAATTTACTTATAAGTCCCTAGTAATGTGCACTCTATGTGCCTAGGGCCTGTAGATTAAATGCTACTAGTGGGCCTGCAGCACTGGTTGTGCCAACCACTTAAGTAGCCCCTTTTCCTTGTCTCAGGCCTGCCACTGCAAGGCATGTGTGTGCAGTTTCACTGTCACCTCGACTTGGCATTTAAAAGTAATTGCCCAGCCTAAACCTCCCCTTTCTCCACATATAAGTCACCTCTAATGGGTGCCCTCGGTAACCCCTAGAGCAGGGTGCTGTGTGGGTGAAAGGCAGGACATGTACCTGTGTAGTTTACCTGTCCTGGTAGTGTAAAACTCCTAAATTCGTTTTTGCACTACTGTGAGGCCTGCTCCCTTCATAGGCTAACATTAGGGCTGCCATCATACAGTATTGAAGTGGTAGCTGCTGATCTGAAAGGAGTAGGAAGGTCATATTTAGTATGGCCAGAATGGTAATATAAAATCCTGCTGACTGGTGAAGTTGGATTTAATATTACTATTCTAGAAATGCCACTTTTAGAAAGTGAGAATTTCTTTGCACTTAAATATTTCTGTGCCTTACAATCCACGTCTGGCTGGGCTTAGTTGACATCTCCTTGTGCATTCACTCAGACACACCCCAAACACAGGGTACTCAGCCTCACTTGCATACATCTGCATTTTGAATGGGTCTTCCTGGGCTGGAAGGGTGGAGGGCCTGCTCTCACACAAAGGACTGCCACACCCCCTACTGGGACCCTGGCAGACAGGATTGAACTGAAAGGGGACCTGGTGCACTTCTTAGCCACTCTTTGAAGTCTCCCCAACTTCAAAGGCACATTTGGGTATAAAACAGGGCCTCTGCCCTACCTCATCAGACACTTGCCGGAGAAGAAACCTGAACCAGAAACTACATCCTGCCAAGAAGAACTGCCTGGCTGCTCAAAGGACTCACCTGTCTGCTTTCTACAAAGGACTGCTGCCTTGCTGTTGGCCTGCTGCCTTGCTGAACTCTTGTCAGGCTGTGAAAGTGCTCTCCAAGGGCTTGGATAGAGCTTGCCTCCTGTTCCCTGAAGTCTCAGGACCAAAAAGACTTCTCTTTTTCACTTGGACGCTCCGTGCGCCGAAATTTTCGATGCACAGCTTGTTCCGCGGCGAGAAAAGTGGCGCACACCGACGCTGATCGACGCAACGCCTTCGGGACGACCGTAACTTCGACGCACGGCCTCGCAAGGACAACACCGCCCGACCTCCAGAGGAGAAATCGACGCGACGCCTGCCGTGAGAGCGAAACTTCGACGCGCAGCCCCGCAGAACGACGCGCAGCCGGAAAACAAGCAGGAAAATCCACGCACAGACCCGGGACATCTGGCAATCCCCGCAGTCCACAGAAAGAGACTGTCCGCGCGCCGGAAAACGACGCACGACTTCCCCGCGTGGAAAATAACGACGCAAGTCCGGGTGTGCTGGGGAGAAATCGACACACACACCATTTTTCCACGTATCTCTTCTTCTGTGGCCCTCTGAGGAGATTTTCCACTCCAAACCAGGTACTTTGTGCTTGAAAGAGACTTTGTTTGCTTTTTAAAGACTTAAGACACTTTATATCACTTTTCAGTGATATCTCTACAAATTCACATTGCAACTTTATTAGTTTTGACCTACAATTATCCTGATAAATATATATTTTTCTAAACAATTTGTGGTGTATTTTTGTGGTGCTATGTGCTGGTATTGTATGATTTATTGCACAAATATTTTACACATTGCCTTCTAAGTTAAGCCTGACTGCTCGTGCCAAGCTACCAGAGGGTGGGCACAGGATAATCTTGGATTGTGTGTGACTTACCCTGACTAGAGTGAGGGTTCTTGCTTGGACAGGGGGTAACCTGACTGCCAACCAAAAACCCCATTTCTAACATTGGTGATCAGCGGTGAGGATAGGACTTGTATTTGCGCAGTGACATACAGTAGCTAAGTATATCACTACCTACCCACAGTTGAAGGTCAACTTGATTTTTATCTCTTTTTGCAAATTTGTTTTTCCTGACAATTTTCAAAAACGAAATCCTCACTCAACATGTCTCTGACTGGGTCTCAGATAGGAGACTTTGACCTAGTCCTGTTGGATACATATACGGTCAAACAACTAAAAGGATTCCCCTCCAAAAAGGAGGACTTTCAAGTGGCGATGAGGGCCTGGGCAGATACCCATTTAGAAGAGGATGATGAGGAAGAGGAGCCAGAAAATGGCCCCTCAGAGGATTTGTTGCTATCTGTGGATGGTGTTACCACTGCAATTGTGCCCCCTTCCAGACCAGGGAGCAGTGTCTCTGTGCAAAGCCTGACCGCAGAGGAAAGGAGAGAAGAAAGGGAGTTCTAATTGCAAATGGCAAAACTGAAAATTGATGCTCAACAGGAGGAAAGAAGGGCAGAGAGAGAGGCCAAGCAAGCTGAGGCTGAAAGAGCAGCCAAACAGATTGAAGCTGAAAGAGCTGAAGCTGCAGCTGAGAGAGCCTTGGCTGAAAAGAAACTTTTATTGGCTCATGAACTGAGTCTCAAGGAGCTGGATCTCAAGGCAAAGCAGTCTGAATCCAGCAATAATGGTGGCAGCATACTGACAGGACCTGCTGGAGAAAAGAAGGTTTGTATACCCAAAAATGTGGTGCCCAGTTTTGTGGTGGGAGATGACATAGATAAATGGTTAGCTGCTTATGAAGTTGCACTAAGGGCTCATGAGGTTCCTGAAGGGCAATGGGGGGTAGCTATGTGGGGTTATGTGCCGCCATTGGGTAGGGACACACTTCTCACATTGGATCAACCTGATCAAAACACATACCCACTTCAGAAAGCCACTTTACTTGCCAAGTTTGGGCTGACCCCTGAGGGATACCGTCAGAGGTTCAGGGACAGCACCAAACAAACCACACAAACATGGGTAGATTTCTTTGACTTTTCCAGTAAGGCACTGAATGGATGGGTGCGGGGCAACAAAGTAGATAATTATAAAGGGTTATATGACTTGATTCTGAGAGAGCATATGCCTAATATTACTTTTACAGAGTTGCGCCAGCACTTAGTGGATAGTAAGCTGACTGATCCCAGGAAGCTTGCTGAGGAGGCGGACCTCTGGGTTAGCACCAGAGTGTCCAAGAAGGTACCTGGGGGGGGACACCCACAAAGGTGGTCAGGGTTCCCAACAGAAGAAAGAGGGGGGAGATAAACTTACAGATAAGGAACTCTCCAAAGGCCCCCAAAAGAATTCCCAGGGAGGGGGTGGCAACCATTCCTTTTCCAGATTTGGGAAAAAGCCAGGGACATATGATAGGTCAGGGAAATCCAACCCCAAATGCATGGAGTGTTACCAGTATGGTCACTATAAAGGCGACCCCCAGTGCTCCAAGAGAGCACCGTCTACTACCGGACAGACACCTGGGTTGACTAGTGTAGCGCTCAGGGGGGAGATGGACCCAGATAGTTTTGGGGAACAGGTAGAGATTTCCCTAGTGTCCCTGGACTTCCAAGTACAGGCAGTGGGTCACCATTGATGGGCAGAAGGTGGAGACTCTGCGTGACACAGGAGCCAGTATGACTACTATCAAGAGTCAGCTGGTGTCAACAGAGCAGATAGTCCCTAATACATTCCACCAGGTCATAGTCGCTGACAATCGTGAGAGTCACCTACCGGTGGCTCTGGTTCCCTTTGAGTGTGGGGGGGGGGGGTCTCTGGTACTCTGAAAGTAGCTGTGAGTCCTGCCATGCCTGTAGATTGTCTGTTAGGCAATGATCTTGAGCATACTGCTTGGAAAGAAGTAGAGCTCAGATCTCACCTGGAGATGTTAGGGTTACCTGAGTGGGTCTGCATGACCACACGGTCCATGGCTGACCGAGAGGGAAGTCAAGGGCGTCTGGAGCCTGGAACAATGGCCCAGAGAACTGCCAAGAGGAGGGGCAAGGGGCGCTGGAAACCAGTCCCAGAAGTTCCCGCAGTGGTTGACGGGGCTCCTGAGGAGGAGGCTCCCGAGCCAACTGGGGAAGACATTGCCACCCTAGGTGACCTACCTGAGCTTGCTGGCTGGCAAGTTGAGGGTGGACCCACCAGGGAGGAATTCTGCAAGGCGCAGAAAGAATGTCCCACTCTAGAGGGTCTGAGGAAGCAAGCCTCAGACCAGGCGGCAGGTGAAGCCTCTGGCGATCACCACATATATTGGGAGAATGATCTCCTCTACAATGAGCCTAAGGTTCCGGCCTTTGGGGCAGCGCGTGCGCTGGTGGTCCCCCAGTGTTACCGAACCTTCCTACTGGGTCTGGCTCACGACATTCCCCTGGCAGGACATTTGGGGCAAGGCAAGACCTTTGACAGGCTTGTCACCCTCTTTTATTGGCCCAGAATGAGGACAAACTCAGATAAGTTCTGTAGATCTTGTCCTACCTGCCAGGCCAGTGGTAAAGCAGAAAAAAGGGTTAAAACCCCCCTGATTCCACTTCCTGTCGTTGGCACCCCCTTTGAAAGGGTGGGCATCGACATTGTTGGTCCATTGGACCCCAAAACTGCCCTAGGCAACAGGTTCATCCTGGTTTTGGTGGACCATGCCACCCGTTACCCAGAGGCAATCCCTCTGAGGACCGTAACTGCACCGGTGGTGACCAGAACTCTGATGGGGATATTTACCCGTGTGGGATTCCCAAAGGAGATAGTGTCTGACAGAGGCACTAACTTCATGTCTGCATACATGAAGTCTCTGTGAGATGCGTGTGGTGTAACCTACCAGTTCACCACACCCTATCACCCCCAATCTAATGGTCTTGTGGAGAGATTCAACAAGACCTTGAAAGGCATGATTGGTGGCCTCCCTGAGGCCATGAGACGTAAGTGGGACGTCCTCTTACCATGCCTTCTCTTTGCTTACAAAGAGGTCCCCCAGAGAGGGGTGGGGTTCAGACCCTTTGAGCTTCTCTATGGGTACCCTGTCAGGGGACCCTTAAGCATTGTCAAGGAGGGGTTGGAGAAAGCTCCAAAGGTGCCCCCTCAGGATGTGGTCAGCTACATGTTGGCCCTCCGCAACCAGATGACCCGCTTCTGGAAAGAGGCCCAAAGCAACCTTGAGGCCAGTCAAGAGGTAATGAAACGCTGGTATGACCAGAAGGCCACCCTGGTAGAGTTTCAACCTGGAGACAAAGTGTGGGTAATGGAGCCAGTAGAGCCTAGAGCTCTCCAGGACTGCTGGTCTGGCCCAATTGAAGTAAAGGAGCGGAAAGGGGAGGCCACTTACCTATTGGACCTCCAAACACCTAGGAACCCCCTAACGGTGCTCCATGTTAACCGACTAAAGGCTCATTTTGAGAGGTCTGAGGTCAACATGCTTCTGGTCACAGATGAAGGAATGGAAGAGGAGCGTGAACCTCTCCCCGACCTCCTCTCTGCCCAAGAAGGTGATGGGTCAGTGAAAGGGGTCATTCTTTCTGACTCCCTGACTCTAAACCAGAAAGGAGACTGCTATGAGCTGTTGGATCAGTTCTCCCCCCTGTTCTCCCTTACTCCTGGACTGACCCACCTCTGTGTTCATGACATTGACACCGGTGACAGTCTCCCTGTGAAGAACAAAATTGACAGGTTATCGGATAAGGTGAAGGCCAGCATCAAGCAGGAGGTTTCCAAGATAAGATTTTAGCTCTAAGGGTTATCGAGAAATCCAGTAGTCCCTGGGCCAGCCCAGTGGTGTTGGTCCCTAAGGCTACTGCCCCAGGTGTGAAGCCAGAACTCCGGTTCTGTGTGGACTACCGTGGTCTCAACTCAGTCACACGGACTGATGCTCACCCCATCCCCCGAGCTGATGAGCTCGTTGACAGGCTGGGCGCTGCCAAGTTCCTGAGTACGTTTGATCTTACTTCAGGGTACTGGCAGATCGCCCTGACTGAGGGGGCTAAAGAAAGATCCGCATTTTCAACCCCTGATGGCCATTACCAGTTCCGGGTGAAGACATTTGGATTGAAAAATGCCCCCGCTACCTTCCAACGGTTGGTTAACGGGGTCCTAGCTGGCAAGGATGCCTTCTGTGCAGCCTACCTGGATGACATAGCTGTCTACAGTTCCAGCTGGGAGGAACACCTGCTCCACCTCAAGGAGGTGCTTCAGGCCCTGCAACAGGCAGGCCTGACCATCAAGGCTAGTAAGTGCCAGATTGGGCAGGGTTCCGTGGTGTACTTGGGACACCTATTGGGTGGTGGCAAGGTGCAGCCACTCCAGGCCAAGATTGAAACTATCAAGGCCTGGAAACCACCTAGAACTCAGACTGAGGTGAGAGCTTTTTTAGGCCTCACAGGATACTACCGCAGATTTGTCAAGGGCTATGGTACCATTGTGTCACCCTTGACAGAACTCACTTCCAAGAAACAACCTACATTGGTGAATTGGACAGAGGCTTGTCAGAAAGCCTTTGACTCCCTGAAGGAAGCCATGTGCACGGCCCGTGCCCAAGGCCCCTGACTACTCCCAGGAATTTATTGTGCAGACAGACGCTTCAGAGCATGGTATAGGGACGGTCCTAGCACAGCTAAATGAGGAGGGCCTAGACCAACCAGTAGTCTTTATTAGCAGAAGGCTATTACCACGGGAACAGAGGTGGAGTGCTATTGAAAGAGAAGCTTTTGCTGTGGTCTGGGCACTGAAGAAGCTAAGACCCTACCTGTTTGGGACTCACTTCCGGGTTCGGACAGACCACAGGCCCCTTAGATGGCTCATGCAGATGAGGGGTGAAAATCCCAAACTCTTGAGGTGGTCCATTTCCCTACAGGGGATGGACTTTACGGTGGAACATCGCCCCGGGGTTGACCACGCCAATGCTGATGGTCTCTCCAGATACTTCTGCCTTAGCGATGAGAGCTCCCAGAAGGTCGGGTAGCTCTCCCCACTTTCAGCTGGGGGGGACACATGTTAGACCTGACAGCCTTAGGGTGGTCACCCCTAACTTTTTGCCTGCCTCCCTCCACTTTTTGGACACTGTTTTTGCTGGCTTTTAGACTCTGTGCACTTTACCACTGCTAACCAGTGTTAAAGTGCATATGCTCTCTCCCTTAAAACATGGTAACCTTGAATCATACCTGATTGGACTATTTAATTTACTTATAAGTCCCTAGTAATGTGCACTCTATGTGCCTAGGGCCTGTAGATTAAATGCTACTAGTGGGCCTGCAGCACTGGTTGTGCCAACCACTTAAGTAGCCCCTTTTCCTTGTCTCAGGCCTGCCACTGCAAGGCCTGTGTGTGCAGTTTCACTGTCACCTCGACTTGGCATTTAAAAGTACTTGCCCAGCCTAAACCTCCCCTTATTCTACATATAAGCCCCCTCTAATGTGTGCCCTAGGTAACCCCTAGAGCAGGGTGCTGTGTGGGTGAAAGGCAGGACATGTACCTGTGTAGTTTACATGTCCTGGTAGTGTAAAACTCCTAAATTCGTTTTTGCACTACTGTGAGACCTGCTCCCTTCATAGGCTAACATTAGGGCTGCCCTCATACAGTATTGAAGTGGTAGTTGCTGATCTGAAAGGAGTAGGAAGGTCATATTTAGTATGGCCACAATGGTAATATAAAATGCTGCTGACTGGTGAAGTTGGATTTAATATTACTATTCTAGAAATGCCACTTTTAGAAAGTGAGCATTTCTTTGCACTTAAATCTTTCTGTGCCTTACAATCCACGTCTGGCTGGGCTTAGTTGACAGCTCCTTGTGCATTCACTCAGACACACCCTAAACACAGGGTACTTAGCCTCACTTGCATACATCTGCATTTTGAATGGGTCTTCCTGGGCTGGGAGGGTGGAGGGCCTGCTCTCACACAAAGGACTGCCACACCCCCTACTGGGACCCTGGCAGACAGGATTGAACTGAAAGGGGACCTGGTGCACTTCTTAGCCACTCTTTGAAGTCACCCCCACTTCAAAGGCACATTTGGGTATAAAACAGGGCCTCTGCCCTACCTCATCAGACACTTGCTGGAGAAGAAACCTGAACCAGAAACTACATCCTGCCAAGAAGAACTGCCTGGCTGCTCAAAGGACTCACCTGTCTGCTTTCTACAAAGGACTACTGCCTTGCTGTTGGCCTGCTGCCTTGCTGAACTCTTGTCTGGCTGTGAAAGTGCTCTCCAAGGGCTTGGATAGAGCTTGCCTCATGTTCCCTGAAGTCTCAGGACCAAAAAGACTTCTCTTTTTCACTTGGACGCTCCGTGTGCCGAAATTTTCGACGCACAGCTTGTTCCGCGGCGAGAAAAACGCCGCACACCGACGCTGATCGACGCGACGCCTTCGGGACGACCGGAACTTCGACGCACGGCCTCGCAAGGACAACGCCGCCCGACCTCCAGAGGAGAAATCGACGCGACGCCTGCCGTGAGAGCGAAACTTCGACGCGCAGCCCCGCAGAACGACGCACAGCCAGAAAACAAGCAGGAAAATCCACGCACAGACCCGGGACATCTGGTAATCCCCGCGACCCATAGAAAGAGACTGTCCGCGCGCCGGCAAACGACGCACAACTTCCCCGCGTGGAAAATAACGACGCAAATCCGTGTGTGCTGGGGAGAAAACGACGCACACACAATTTTTCCACGTATCTCT
The DNA here is from genome assembly GCF_031143425.1 of Pleurodeles waltl. Classification (NCBI taxonomy): domain Eukaryota; kingdom Metazoa; phylum Chordata; class Amphibia; order Caudata; family Salamandridae; genus Pleurodeles; species Pleurodeles waltl. The sequence continues at coordinate 716,767,115 of NC_090446.1, forward strand.
TCTTCTGTGGCCCTCTGAGGAGATTTTCCACTACAAACCAGGTACTTTGTGCTTGAAATCTGACTTTGTTTGCTTTTTAAAGACTTAAGACACTTTATATCACTTTTCAGTGATATCTCTACAAATTCACATTGCAACTTTATTCGTTTTGACCTACAATTATCCTGATAAATATTATATATTTTTCTAAACAATTTGTGGTGTATTTTTGTGGTGCTATGTGGTGGTATTGTATGATTTATTGCACAAATACTTTACACATTGCCTTCTAAGTTAAGCCTGACTGCTCGTGCCAAAACAGAACGTTTTAAATTAACAAAACGAATGAAATTCACCCGGTTTAGTTTATTCAAATTACTAAAACTTGTACCCCGACGTAATAGATCTTGCGCTGTCGCCAAGCACAGTGTTATTAAGTACGTCATTTTAGATGTCATTTAGGATGTTAGTGCATTCATTGAAAATGTCCTGAGTGATGTAATACGTGAGAATAGAAGCAGTGAATGGCGAGGGTGCAAATTATAGTTCATTTATGGCACTAGTTATAGTTATTTGAGATAACTATGAAACTGGTGCCAATCACAAGGTGTGCTTGAGTTTATGAAGCCACCACAGTTGATCTATGGCATGAAAATACATACATTTTGAGGTTTAATTTCTCAAAAAGTGCTGAACAGATTACATGAGATCACAAAAAACACTAATTCGGGCTCGAGATCTAGCTTTCTTCCAAATTTGGTGCAAATCCATTCAGACGTTTCAGCCTTCTTTTTTTGATCTGGACCTGTGCTTGGTGGATTGCCTAAAAACTTTCCTGGAAGAAGCTGAGGTGGATGAGGCTTTTTTAGGATAGTTTTGTGAAGATTCGTCAAATGGGCAAATTAATTAACAAACAAAAAAAATCCACTTTTTATGGGGGTGTGTTTCCTAGTTTCCATAAGAAAAACATTTTTGTTTTGCTAATTCCTTTGGCACCGTTTGACAAATCTTCACAACATTTTGAAAACTAATTTGCCACTCACTTCAACTGCTGTCTGGAAAGCTTAGAGGTGATTCTTCAAGCAGGAGCGGAGAAAAGTGGGGGAGGGGTCTCAAAACACATTTTCCACTTGCAATTTCCATGGGGATTTCAGATACCATGACTATTGCCCAAACCGCTGAACGGAATTACATCAAATTTGGCAGAGAGCTAGAACTTGGCCCAAAAAGATCTTTTTGTAATTTGGTGTAAATCTGTTCAGTAGTTTTGGAGTTATTAAAGTTATTACAGAAAAAAAGCTTTATGTATATCTAGTGATCCACATGCCAACCAAAATGCAGTGATTGGCTGGTCATGAAAGTTGCTTCTGCCGTTTTGTCAGTTGCGACATGGCTCCTGGGGGTGGGGGTGGAGAAGTGATAAAAATTAAATAGGATATAAGGGGTCAGTATAAAAGTATCCTGACAGCAAGAGAGTGATGGAGGGTCTCTGAGAGGACTCCTCATGGGCAAGGAATTGCCTAAAAACAGATTTTTTGGAGAGCTCAGGGATCCGTGGATCCTCTGCAGTGCCCAGCAGGGGTCCCCTGTGTAAATCCGCAACGGAGCCACAGATCCTGACCCCAATTAAAACAAAATAGCCACTCACACACCCACAAAGCCACTACCACACCCAATCACAGACCCACACAGCCACTCACACACCCACGCACTCCCACATACCCACTCACACACCCACTCACTCCCCTATCCAGCCACTCACCCACCAACTCACAGACCCACAAAACCACTTGCACACCCACTCACAAAATCACACAGCGACTCACAGAACCACTCACACAACCACAGTGGGTTGGCTGCAGGCCAGGCCTTGCATCCATCCCCTCACCTCTTATCTCAAGAACTATAACTTGGGCTGTAAATTAACTATAACTTGAGCCCTTACCATGCACTGCTAATTACCCCACATATTACATCAGTCATAACATCTTCTACGATACCATTGATAATATCACTGCAACATTTGCAGTAAAAATATTATGAAGAGAACTGTGTACGGTGGGACGTGATTTATTGTTAGCTTTGGTAACAAGTTATAGTTTCTTGAGATAAGTGTAACTATAACTGCTGAATTTCTATGGTTTTGTGTGTGCAAAATCTGAACCTAACTGTAACGTCCCTGTAACCTGTGTTTTTGTTAGTGTGTGTGTGTGTGTATATACACACACACACACGTACATAAATACACACATATACATACACTCACATCTTGGTTCTCGATATTTTGGCCCCTCTATAATTTTTCCTTGATAGCTTGACATACTATTCCGTTTGCACAAAGCTGGCCCTAATGAGATGAATGGGACAGATGCTTAGAGCAACACTTATCTCATTTAGGATGGCTGCATACGATTGTATTTTGGGAGAGAGCCATATAGTGGGAGAATTAAAAAAAAAATGCAACCTCCCGCTCCCCACCTTTTATATACACAGCGCACCTACCCCCCCAACCCTTTTTTGTGGCAAGCTGCAAGTGTGCCTTGCGATGACAGGATTGCCACTTCCATTCAAACTCCTAGGTTCACCCATTTTGAGAAAATGAATTGCAGATGAATTTTGGCTTATTGAAGATTTTAGTTTACAGATCTTCATATGCATTGCATCAATAATTTGCGTTTCAGGAAATTTAAATCATAATTTGGGACTTGTAGGTTTTAAGAGAACTTCTCTAAGCTGAGTCTGCTTCCTTCTATGAACAATAGTCGCCACTGCCAAGGAAGCCTGAACCTTCTAGTCACAAACAGTACATAACTGAGCTTTAGAAATGGCCGTAGCCGGTGACCTGTGAAGTCCAGTATGGCCAACCAATTGCAGGAGGCAGTTGAGTCTTATTGCTTTCAGGGGTCGTGAAAATGAGTATGTACAGCAACCCACAGTCTCAGCTATTGTTGCATGTCTGGCATGTATGGTCACAATATTCATAATCTCAGGTCAGCACCTATTGAGTATCACACTTTCCTGGCATTGTAGTTTGTGTTAAAGTAGCTGGTAATTACTACTTAGGAACACTAGGTACCTGACCCTCTACAAGCACATTGAAGTAAAATGTTTCAGTCTTCCTAGCATTGCCTCTTTTATGTATTGTGGTTTGAAGGATGTAGGAATAAAACCTAATGTGTCAGACTTTGAGACTTCTGGTCCGAGCCCTGGAAAGATTCCCTGTGGCAAAACCTGTCTGATTACATCCTGTACAAAGTGAGGGAACACCCCCCGACCTACACATGATGGCCAGGGCCCTAATGTGAGATATTGTGTACTGGCATTTTTCCTGTAAGTGGGTAGGTTCCTCTTGCCCTCAGTAATCTACATTATTTTTGATAAACAATTTTTATTGATTTTGGTACAATAGAAACTCTCAATGTTGTCACATTGAAAGTACAAAGAAAATGCAACACAGGGCAGACTTGTAAGGTACAACGAAGAGACTGCCTGTGTAAGAGACATAGGGGGTTATTCTAACTTTGGAGGAGTGTTAATCCGTCCCAAAAGTGACGGTAAAGTGACGGATATACCACCAGCCGTATTACGAGTTCCATAGGATATAATGGACTCGTAATACGTCTGGTGGTAAATCCGTCACTTTTCCGTCACTTTTGGGACGGATTAACACCTCCTCCAAAGTTAGAATAACCCCCATAATACCAAGATACATTACAATGAAAGACTCTGCTCCAGTCGTTCCCCATATGCATTCGTGTTTCGAGGGACACCCTCTCGTCTCAAACACTGGTTTCTCTTGCTGTGTGCACCAGCCCACCCTGCCACTGCAACATCGTAGGGGGAACAGGGTTTTTCCATGGGGCTGCAGTGTCTTGTTTAGTCGCCATGGTAGCCATCCCCAATTATGGCCGGTCTTCATTCCATCCCCGGAGCCCTCCATGACCGCAAGCAACAGCATCAATGGCGAGAGGTGCAACTCCCAGCCCAGCACTACATCAGTTCTTCCACTATGGCAATCCATTAGTTCTAAATCACCCATACCATATGATAAAGGTCGACATGGGCGTTTGAACAGTGGGAATAGGCAGGATTGAGAAGGCCTGTCCTGTTTAACCGTTCTGGAGTGAGGTAGATGCTGTAAAGATAGTAAGACTGGACCAGGCGCAGCCTGGAAGAAATAGTTATGACTCAAGGCGCCATCAGAGCTTCACCCCAATCCTCACCGTCTAGGAGACCCAGCCATCCCTCCCAACATGTCTTGAGGTGGCTCAGTTTGCCAGGGGCATTGATGACGAGGGTACGATAAATCTGGGAAATGCCTTCACTGCCCAGTGCACCCATTAAGAGTTTAATCCCCAGAGGGCTGAATTCGGGGAAAGTGGTGTCTCGTGGTATGTGGGAATGGAGCGTATGCCGTAACTTCAGGTCCTTGTAAAGTTTTGAGGAGGAGCGTGTGTAGGTATCTTGGAGCTCTTGAAAGGAGCATGTGTGCCCCAGACCTGACATCGTCCAGTTGCGTTATATGGATGATGTCCCATCCCACAAAGCCCTCCAGTGCTGCCACCTCACTTAGCCATTTGCTGTGCCATAATCTGCAGTTTACTCGAGGTTTCATAAAATGTTAGTACTGAAAATACATGCATATTTTTTATTTCAAATTGTTTATGGTTCAGAAAGATGTATAACGTTATTCATTTTTTAGAAATAGGTTAATTCTCTTTTCTTTTTCCAACTGAGTTGTTTTGTGACGCAGTTCTTATTAAAAGTCAGTTTTCCTACCCCATGTGCTCGTTTTATACTTTTCAGGTTAGGCTGCTAAAACTCCCTAGTGTGTCTCAAGTTTCATGTTGCTGTCTGTAAGTTCCCCCTACTTGAAGCTCTCTACTCCTGAGTTAAATTATTTCTTGTTGAATTACATAGTGTTCAACCTCATGAGCGAGTAATTGTGCTGATTCGGGAAAAAGATAAAGCTCCTGATCACCCTCAAGGCCGAGTGACTCTACTTGCAACCATATTGCGGAAAATGACGAACTAATGATAGTTTATGCATCTTTACTTATTTGCCAATTGGAATCGTAGAATCATTTTGTCATAAAAAATGCCATGGGCTTAAATGCCTCTGCCTAACCATTGAAACAGTGCAGCTCCAACAGCAGCCCAGTGGGAATGCCACAGTGGAAGGTAATAAGTGGACATCTTGATAAACGCTGCCACAGAAAGTGATCAACATTGTGGCAACAGTGGCAGAGACAGCACCTGTTTGCCAACGTTACCAGGGCAAGAAAGAACTGGAGGATTGCAGCAGTAAAACACCAGCACAATCTCTAGTCAGTGTGCAAGCCAGAAAAAAGAGATGGCAGCGGGTTGAAAACTCAATGATAGGTAAGTTGAATTTAAAAAAAAAAAAAACACAACTTCGAGGGGAGACACATTTGTCTACCCTCCGTCCTCTTCAAGGATGCATACAGGTTCCAGCCAATCCCATTGTTGCTGTGACCTGCATGACAGCAGTGTTGGAATTGGTCTGAGCGGCCTGCTTCACCGCTCAGACTGGGAGTGAAAGCCTATGCATGTTCTCCACTCAGCTGTTCAATACAGCCAGGTGGAGAACATGTAAAGTGTGTATGTCTGTTTGCTCGGCTGAACATGGCTGGCCAAACAAACATACGTACATTGTGGTGCATAGCCTTCCTCTGGCCCCCCTGCCTCCACCAAGCCCCACCTCTTACGACAAGGAAAAATCAAATTATAATAACGTAGCGTACATTATTATCATTTTATTTTTCTTTTTTTTTTATCCTGCGGGGCGACGCTCCTCCGCCTTAATGGAGGAGCCTCCCCTGCTAAACTGATTGTCAAACTGAAGCAACTAGCAGCAAAAGTGAGTATTAGTAACAGACCAAAAAAAGAGTGGAAGCTTTTGAACCTCCGGCAAAATATAACCGTGCAGGGTAAACGTTGGTCCTCTATCACCCAAGAGAGCAATGAGGCAGCAATACATGTACAAAAGATAACTTGGCAAGCAAATGGAGTACACAAGGCTCTAATAAACCCCCAAGAGGCAATGAGAAAGCGTTCTTTGGGGAGAAACAGGGGCATCTTTCTCTCACAGAGCATTCCATAGTCCGGAAGGGGGAAGGAGATTGGGGAGATACATGGTGTGAAGAAATAGCTTTTCTCTCAGACACAGCCATGACTTTCCCTGAGGTCTCTGCCCCAGCAGCAACTACAGTCTAACTACTCCAATATCTCAGAACAAGTGACTGAGTAAAGAAGACCAAGGAGCAGCCATTGTTGATAAGATTTGGGGGGAGGGGGTGGGGGGGGGGAGAAGGTCAAATTGGAAGTCAAACATAGAATTGTCAGCAACTACCACCCCTGATATTTCTGCTAAGATTGGGAGTTAACACTATCAATCCACTGTATAAACCTACGAGTGAGTTGTATGCATTCTCATTTAACATGCAAGAGAATCCGGAGGCTACCATACATATTCATCAAAACAGATATGCAACACTTGAGCATTTTCAGCAAGTCAAACTGCTTGAGAATGATACAAAAAAAATCACGATCCTTCCTCAGCTGGTTTGGAAGATGAACGCTAAAAGGACAGATGAGAAGAATCTTCAGAGACTGGGCAATGAGCTCACTTATCAGAGTGAGTGTTGGCTGAAGGACAGAAGAAGAGACTGAAGTGCTGGAACAGCTTGCAGGAAACAATCCCTTCCACAGAATAAGAATGTTCCATTGCTTTTAATTTTGCGAACAAGTCAAGATACGATACAAGGCCCCGTTGGACTTGGGCAAGGAAATGGCGTATATTTGGAATATAGCGGAGGAAATTGATATGAAGATGGCCTTGTTTTCTAATATTTGACATGAGTGCACTTTGTTGGCTAGTATTAAACTCAGACGAAAGAACAAAGATCAGGAGAACAGATCTTGCTGCTGCAATTTGAGGGTGGTGCCAATTTCTATGACTGAGACCATGGAAGAACTGAGGGAATTGATAAACCATATACTTATGTTATACAAGAACAGGCAAGAGCTGACAATCTGAGCCCATTGAGTGTCTTTCCAACTAAATCTCAGGAGTGCTAGGTGCACACTGTTCTTATCTCTGTTTTGCTCATTATTTAATGAAAGAGAGGAATGTAAGTGTAGCAAGGAGTAAGCATACATTTAAAACCAAGTCAGGTTTTCCATTTAGTATTCACCCTGGTATGGCCTTTGAGACTGCACAGCAGGGTCCCAGATATGAGCTTCAAGGCAGTTGGAGCACAAGCTTAGATAGTGCATCAGTAATACTTGAGAGTGTTATGGAAGGGCCTATTTGCAGTGGCTAAAAAAATTAAGATGTCAAACTATATTTTCTGCTGAATGTGAGATCTTTTGGCTGAGGCAGCCATCGTTGATCCTCTTGTCTAATCAGGCTTTGGATGCACTCCTCCACATCCAGAGATGGGGGGTTTAGGGGAGGGGCAGTGGAGGTAATGGCTTCTTCCCTGCCCATGAGGAGAAAGCCTTCTACAAAGGGGTTTTTGGAGGGAGTATTGTGGAGGTGGGCCTAGGGAGAGGGTGCTAGGGAAAATTGGGGGTCAAATAACAAGATGTTAGAGAAGAAGATAAATATTTTTATTGGTATGTACTATATTACTTTTCACATTAGATTGGTATGATATCATTAAGAATTCTTAGCTGGAACATCAATGGCTTAAGCTCCCACACAAAACAAATGTTGGTTAGTAGAGAACTTGAAAACAACAACAACTTTGTCATTTGTCACCAAGAAATTGATGTAACCTTTGCAGAGCGATTATTGATTAAACAATTTTGTCTAATCATAATTGTTTGCTCGTCACAGATTAGCATCCAGAGAAGTGTGCTTATTGCTGTTTCTCTTAAATGTACACAACAGATCTGGATAATTAAAACACAAGCCGATATATTAAGCCATTGCACTAGTAGAGGCATGGGGAAGAGCAACACGTTACCATGTGTACAGTATATGGTGCTAATAATAACGATCTGTCACTTTAAATTGTCTTCCTTAGAGTCAGCAAACTGTTCTGCACCATATATACTGTGTGGGGATTTTATGTATCCTACACATAGTGTCAGAGATGTCACTGACCCTGCAGGAGCAGAAAGATTACGTAAGGCTAGATTAGCATTGAGGAATCTAATTTGAATTTATTAGATTTGTGGTGTACAAAGCACATATAACAGCTAGACAAAATCGTGAAGATCATGGATTCCCATATTTCTCACATCCACACGATCAATATCCTACAACAGACTATTTGTATTCTCTAGGGAATTTTTGAAGTGGTGCAGTATACTGAAGATTGGAAGGATCAGTTCAGATCATAGCTCACTAATGTTTTTGAAATCAACTAGCTTAGATGTTGAAGTTTAGTAGATGGAGTTCTCCCAGGGCATTTCTACAAGATGAGAAATTCAGACAGTATATGTTACATAAATCAAGGTTTTATACAAGCTAACTGATATTGACTACCACAATAATGGTCTTGAATTCCATGAAGGCTGTGGTGCGAGAGGCCATCCCTAGCTATATCATAGGGAAAAAAAACAGAAAGATGATAGTGAATTCCACAGACTGTCCCAGATAATTCACTTGCTGGAGAAGACCCATATATGTGGCAATAGGTCCAATACAGCTAGCAGTAGGACTGCTTTTCTGCATCTACTACAAGTAAAAGCTCAAACTACCAGGCGTTTAGCAGAACAAATGCAGAACTTTATCTTCAATATTGTAGCTCATTTTGTGAATATAGTGAATCAGTCGAACCTAGTATTGGCCTGTGGGACAAAAGATCAACAAGCTAGTGCATGTATCAAGCAGATTAATGATATATAATAGTTAAGGAGTCTGATTCAGTTGTGGACTCTTTCAGGAAATACCTCCATTAACTATATACTGCAGAGTCTGGTGTCTCTTTAGAAAGGGGAAAGGAAAGTTATAAGGAATAAAAGGAATATCTGTTAAACAACTGTTCTAAACTATTCTACTGGTTCACAGTCATTAGAAATGTTAATTACAGAGAACAATGTTAAATCTGTTATTCATAACTTGGCAGACAGAAGGTGGCAGAGGAGGATGCTATACCTTCAGAGTTATTAAATATATTTTTGGATTCAAGGCTGCCTTTATATATGAACGTATTAATTACCATATATAACGGCAGCCAGAGTCCCCCTTCTTGAATGTGTCAATATATTTTTTGTTTTTTAAAAAGGAAACCCGCTGAAGAACAAGGAACACACAAGCCTATTTCTTTTATTATTGCTGATGCAAAGATATATGCCAAAATCTTAGCCACCAAAGAGTGTATTGAGCTGGCCATAAATAGGTTTAATACTTATAGCGGATTCTCAGAGCTGGCTGGTGTAGTCTTCCTTGATGACAAGGCATTTGATCGAGTAACATGGAACTAGCTAGGGGATGTAAAGGGACAGATGAAATTGTGCCCCAGTTTCATAACAGTGGTAAATAAAGCTTCACCACAAAACTATAGCCAGAGTTGTAATGCTGGACAAAGTTCCCGTTCCTATAGAAGTCAGAAAGGTACTAGGCAGGGATGGCTGCTTTTCTAGTTGCTGTTTACCTTATATCTGGAACCTTATTTATTGAGGATAAAGGCAGAGCCTTGCTTAATTCCTATAAATCTTAGTTCTCATCTGTTAAAGACAGTTACATACGCAGATGATAATTTCATATTTTCCAGTAATGCCAAGATTGTTATAACTGTGAGCGGGAGATTGCCCAGCAATTCGGAACACTATCAGGGGATAGCAAAAAACAAGGTTCTAACAAATTAGAACTCAGATCAGACAATATATATAGTCTGAAGCTGAGAAGTTCCTTGGTGTGCACATTTTGTCCGGTGTATGTATATATATATATATATGAGATTTTTCATCAAATTATGATGCACTCCTAATAAAAAAATAAACAATAAAAAAATAAAAAGCACTGGTGAGAGGTAGGATAGACTTCCATATATTTTATTGGTAGATGCAGCCAGGTTTAGAGTATTTTGCCCCAGTATTTGTAGCTATTTCGTTCCACTCTACCATATGTTCTGTTAACCTTGACGACACTATATTTAACTTTTCCCGGTGATATAAAAAGTACGTTGTGAAGCCAAATTTCTTAAAAACCTACATACTGAAGGAGTGTGGTCATTACTGATATTTGGTTCTAATATAGGGTTGCCATGGGTAAGAGAATCTCAAGCGTTCGTTAAATCCGATAATTTCACCTTCCTACTATTATTTATATAATCTGTTTAGACACTTACTGCTATCCAAACTATCACAGATGGGTCAAGTTTAAGGTGCGAAGACATGCTATAAATATTTGATTACAATGGCTTAAAATACTTCGACCTTTACTTAACAGATATATAGCAATTTGTATACACACCTTGGTAACTGAGGTTTTTATGATGGTATGCCCAAGAAATGGGCAAAAAGAGGGGACTACCACCTCGGAGCACGTTAGAGAAGAATATATACATAGATATTATGCTCTCAGAAAAGAATTTCATGTCCCGGCAGGGTTTGGAGGGCAGATTTGTTTTCCATATTTACAAATAAGGAATTATCTAATATTGTCAATTATGTCTTGGCTCAGCCCAGAGGAATAATCGTCTCTGACATAAAGATACTGGTGATTTGGGTGCATGCTTCCACTGCCACTAGCGCGATTGCACTGAGCTGCGGTTTAATCTGCCGGCTCCCTCTTGTGTGTCTTATTCTAATGTGCCAATGCTTCGCGGATCAGCACATTAAACCAGGCCCTAGTGGCTTTGCTAATTCTTGCTAAAATCTACATTTCATCAGACCTCTCTCCCCATGTGTCGCAGTTCAAAGCTTGCATTAAAACACTCTCTAAATTCAAAGTATACTTTTATGTTTTTCATGGTGTTATGAACAAATATTTGTGTGGCATAGGCCACTAGGTCCGTTAAATTAGAAGCTCAAAAAACGCCTAAGGCCAGGTGTGCTATTGAAAACTATGGTAAGTAACATTGTATAGAAGGACACTCTGGACAGACATATGAAAGCAGTGCTAAGAATTAATCAGTTCATTCATGGAAACAGAGGCATCACCACAAAGCTACATGCCTTCTTTTATTTCAGATTTATCTCTCTGTAACCGCTCCATCATCAGGATGGACAAATTAGGTTGGCCAACCCCGCCCCACCCCCTTAAAGGATACAAAAATAGGTGGATGTGTTCCCCACAACTAATATCAGTATGTGAAAATGCCACCCAGATCAAACTTACCAAGCCAGTAAAAAAAAAAAAGTATCCAGATGCTAACTTAACTGATTGGCCCAGGAGTTAAGAGCAGTGCTCGTCAGTGAAACATTACGTTTTAATCTTATTTTATATAGGTTCAGTATCACAAATCGAAATCAATGATGCAGTTAATCTGTACCCAGATCCTGGAAAAATAACATTATACGTTCAAAATTCGTATAATTTTTACTTGTTAGAGGTTAGTTTGAGTGGAAAAATGTCTTAACAAGAGACATTTTTCACTCCCAGTCACCCGACAGCATCTTTTTTGACATTTTATGAGAGTTAATGGTGAATCACATTCCATGCCATATTAACAGGTATTCTAAAACAATACAGAGAGAAAATGAAATAGCAAATTATCACAAAACAATCATCAATGAACCCTGCCCTCTACTTCAGCCCTACCTTCCTCCCAACTCTGCCTTTAACGTTAGGTTGCAAATTCAATGTCAAATATAGCCCATATCTGCTTCCACCAGTGTCGGTATACCAGGCGGTTTACATCTCGCCATTGCCTAGCAATAATACGTTTAGCAACAATTGTAATAAATTACTTACATACATGTGCAGACAGTCTAGTCCCTTCTACATCAACTCTGACTGGTGTGCTAAGAATTGACGATATTGCTTGCCAAAACAGCCTAAGCAACAAACAAGCAACAAACATATGTACCTCATTCTCATCCTCTGTGGAGCATCTTAGACAATTCGAATTTAAGTTGCTGTTCCAAGGGTGTAGCCTAAAAGTAGTGACACATAATCTGTGTTCTGTTGTGTACTGTTGCAGTAGTAGATTAGGCGTTTGTATATATTTACAACTTTGTTTTAAACTTTGCAACATCATATCCATTGTTACTACTGTATTCAAAGCCTTGCAACAGCTTTCTGTTAACCCACTCTGGCAACTTGGTAGTTGCTCCCTCAAGGACACATCTAGGTTTTTTCCTGTAGTTGTATCGGGTTTACTTAAAATTTCCTATATCTCAATTTTGTGTCACTAAACCAAGCCCTAGTGGCTTTGCTAATGCTTGTTGAGATCTGAATTTTACAGAGCTCTAAATAGACTTCTCCTACCCCATGTGTCACAGTTTAAAGCTTGCATTAAACACTCTCAAGCTAATGGCTAAAAGAGATTGCTTGAAGAAGGCCAGTGGTTGAAAGGGATAGGTCCAAAAACCCACTTTCTGTCTATTGGCAGGCCTGCTGACAGAACCAGACCTAAAAATGAAGGTATAGTAAGTGTATTTGCTGAGGGACGTAGAGAATTTTAGTTTACACTTTCTTTGGTACATATAGAGCTCACATCAGGATTAAATAATGATGTATTAGTTACAGTAGTCTCTATTTTACACCAAACCCTTTGCTACCTTTGTGTAGTTGTATTTGTTCTCTGCCCTTGTGATACTTTGAAGACAAGGGCATACAGATTTATTCCATTGTAATGCAGGGCATTTTTGTTCTAACGCAAGATATTGTGGTGGTGCTAGTACTTTGGACAGTCTTTTTTTCATATATATTTAGTGTAACGTTTCTAATTCTCCCGCTTTCCAAAACCTGTTGACATCTGTCTATGGTGCTTGAACTCTGACCATAAGTATCAACAGTTAATGATCCCTAATACATCCAGAGGCAAATAGGGAGCAAGAGACCAAGTTATTTTTGGCCAAGGCCCTCAGGAAACACCAAAGCATTCCCTGTCTACTTCTGGTTACCCTCCTGGCAGGGAAGAGTAGCCCAAGATATGTTCCCACAAAAGATAAAGTAAGCATAGGAACAGGAAGTCTTTTTCCTTGCGATAACGGTCACACTCCTGGAACCATTTGGAGTTGTGGCTCTGCTTTCCAGTGTACCAAGGGAGTCTAATCCGGCAATGAAAAAAATCAGCTCATCTGGAGATCCATTGCAGGGTAAGGCCTTCTGTCTGGCCATGTCAGATTAGCTCGAATGACTGGTGTCCTCTAGGCACTCCCAAAGGTTTGGTGACTTCAGTAGCTCCAGCAGCAGGTTTGGTGACTAGCATCTCTGACTGATGCCTCTCGCCCCTGCTCCTCCTCAGGCTCTGGCTGTAACACCTAAAAATAAATCTTAGTCCAATACACTCTCCCCTTTCCTCTCACGCCATCCACGTTACTGCTCCACTGAGCCACTCTGAGCACAGTAGAAATAAGCTGGGTGGTAGAAGAGAAAGTCTGAGGTTGTCTTGATTAATTGCCATTGGCACAGCCTCATCCTAGGGCCTAGGGGTTCACCAGGAAGTGGGAATTCTTCCGCTCAGACGCCCAGCAAAGCCAGAGCCTGAGGAGGAGCAAAGCCAGATGTGAATTTTAGTTACACAAATGATGATGAATCGGAGGCAGACATCCTCCTTACAATTCGAATGCTGGCCTTTCTTTTGACTTGACTTAAAATGCCAATTGCTTGGATTTCTCACCAGAAGGGTCCAACTCTTCCCTCTCTGACCCCTCTTCAGAAAACGTCTGCGTTCACACAGCAGTATAACCAGCAGTAGAAGCCATACAGTAGAATTGGCGGAGACCACATCTAAAATGTTATCGCATACCTTGTAATCTGCTTCCACAGTTCCTTGAGCTTTGGTTTCCCTTTATCAAACCATTACTTAAGTTAGTCTTGGCTACCCAGGAAAAATCCTCCTCCAAACTGTTTTTTACAGGCAAGAGCTCTTGTCAAGACACTTGTCATCAGAGAGACTTGTTGATTCTATTGTCGTCCCTGAAACGAATTCAGGAGCCTTTCCATGGCCGTTTCAGATAGTAAGTCAGAACTGGAAGACAAATCAAATCCTTACTTCAGGCTCACTTCATCTGGCAGATGCCATCTGTGCCTTGTGGACTGCTATTTCCATGCTCTGTGGGAAGTGGCAACACTCCCAGAATGCATTAAGAATGTATTTTCCAACTTGGTCAGTGATGTCTTGGTTGCTTCAAAACAGATTTTGAAATGTGCCCTGGATTCTGGTGACACAGAGAGCAGCTCTGTGGGCTTGTGAGACAACCATTTCAGCCAGTGCTGACCCCCCTCAAGCTCAGTAGTGACAGAAAAGAAGTCTTTTTGGTCAACAGGCGCTGATCTGAAGTCCTCCGTAGTGGCCTAGTGAGCTTTTTCCCTGCCCCCACAGTGGTAGAGCATGCTAAACACTTAGGCTTCACTTCTGATAATAAGCTCAACTTCTTCAGGCACAGCAATCAGCTGAAGCCTGCTGTTTATCTCTCTTTAGAATGCTAAGACAAATCATCCCTTTATTTTCCAATTTCAGTTCACATGGACAAGGTGGAGGTCAGAGGCATCTTGTCTCCTTTGGAGCAGAGGCACCACACCATCTTTCTGGATCTGTGTGCCATCTGCCTGCCTCTAGGGACTTTCTTCTTTGCATTTAGGGCAGCCCTGCGCAAGTTTTGACAGACAATATAATCGCCATAAAGTAGTAGAACAAACAGGACTGTGTGGGTCCTGTGCCAGGAGGCACTGAAAGTGTGGTACTGGCTGGATTGTCTGGGTATGTCCCTGGCGATCAGCCGTCTGGCAGGGTCTCTGTACCCCATGGTGGACAAGCTTAGGAGATGCCATGTAGTTGACCACAAGTGGCATTTGAACGCGGACGTAGTACAGTGTGCCTTCAGCCAGCGAAACATGCAGTGGGTAGATCTCTTTGGTAATGCAGGGAATACTCACAATTGAGAATTTGTCTTGCAAAAGTGTTCACCTCAAGGCTTCCTGTTAGATGCATTCTGCCTTTGGTGGGACTCCGTCTCCTGCCCCACTTCTTTAGGTTCCGAAGACGATCAAGATGGAAGAGGCTCAGCTCATGCTAATCGTCCCAAATTGGGTTTGAAGAATGTGGTACTCCAGTCAGCTGAGCCGGGGCATTTGGCCCTGGCTTCAGCTGTCTCTGTAGAAGGACGTGAACATAAAGGTTGTATATTTCCTCTTGGTGGCATGACACCATCCACAAAATCGATTTACTCTGAACATTGAGCAAAGTTTGTGGTCTGATGCATGGACTGTCCGATTAAGCCATTGCAGGCTAAACGTTTTGATATACTGATATTTGTCCTGTCATTGTCCCTGCAAGGCGTTGTTGTGGGCAACAATAAAGGTTATCAGCTCTTTTAGCATTTCAGGATTTGCCTGATCAGGCCTCACTATTTAGGCCACCAGCTGCAGTGCTTTTGTGGTACTTTTTCTGAAAATTCTTTCACAGTGATCGGACTAAGGAGCACCAACTGTGGTTGTCTGGTGCAAAGAAGGGAAAGACGGTCCAGAAATGGACCTTATTCAAATATATGTTCTCCTATGAAAATGTTCTATGGCTTGGCTACAAAGATGCCTCCTGGTGGCCCTTGAGTATTTTCTGCTAGAGCTAAGGCCCCTACTAAGGCATTGGGGGTAGGGGGTGCTATGTTTGAGCTCTGGACATCTCCTGGCTGCTACATGAGCATAACTGCCTTGATTCAATGGTTCCCAGATGGAGCCTTTAGCCTGCTTGACGCTGGTGTGAAGTCCGATCATCACACCCTCCGCCTTTTGATCGGTACTGCTTTGGTGAAGAATTTGTGGTTAAAACTTTCCATCAGTACAAGAACCTCCCTTCAATGATGCTCTTTCAGATGGATAATCTTTCCAACCAGAGATACCTAACCTAATGGCCCTGCTCCTTGTTCTGAAGATTGTACTTCTAGGTTTTAATAAAAGCCTATTTTGGATTCTGCACACAATCATAGTTCACATTCTGTTATTGATGCTCTTCATATAAGTACATTGACTGCTTTATGATAAACTGATATCAGTTGGTGGAAGTGTCACCTATGTTCAGCTTGTTGCTTTCACTTCCGGAGGTGGAGTGAGATGGCTGCAGAGTCCAGTGGTATCACCAATCGACAAGCTCGAACAGTTGCTTGAAAGTTTCCGGTTCAAATCTAGTATCTGAATGAATTCAAAAGATAAGGAATATGCGGTTAAATAGAGTACCCGCAAAAGTTACTAAAGCTAAGGGGCTTGTTCATTCAAACCAGGCTGATGCTTGCGAGGGGTATCCCTAATTTAAGAAGTATTTAGCAAGATTATGTATCAACCCGAAATATAATTACTAAAGGCATACAACTTTGACTTTTGGAATGTGAGCCGTTTGTGTGACTGCCATTTGACCGAACACGACTAGCAGTGCTAAACCATCCACTGCAGGTGTGGAACTGAAATGTGCCATTTTTAAATATATTTTTTATGCGCCAGATCATATTATTCAACATCTTGGTACCTGTATAGTATGTGCAGTGAAACCTTTTATTTGTTGATCTATAGGATGGAGTCGAGGATTGCAGTGCGCTGTGTGCCCAGTATACTTAAATCGATGGGGGTTGTATTCGTATTGGGTATACTGAGCATTATTGAAAATGGATTCCATGCTTGTTTTGAGTCCGAGAACAGTTAGGCAAGGGCCGTCGGAGCGGAAAAAGTTATTGTGTTGGCAGCCTGGAGTCTGCTGTGCTGCATACCTCCTTGAACTGGGTAGTGTGCTTCCAAGAGGTGGTAAATCAAAGTTTCCTTGAATCAAAGAAAGCCTTTTACTTGGTGTAGGTGAATAAACAGTGGAAATCACAAACCTGATTGGAGGATATGTATAGTGCTTTGTTCTAATTTAGGGTAGTCGTTATTATTTATTTTATTATTGCATTGGAACCTATCGTGTTTTGGGAATTTCTTTGAACAAAACCTTACATTACTTAACCTGCCTATCCTTCAAGCTGTACACGGCTCCAAGTCCTTCCTTCCCTTCCTGCATTCATACTTGGTTATCCATTACCTTCTTGTTGCAGCATAAAACATGTGCTTGGTAAGATCACTGGGATCTTGTAGCTTGAGCCAAGCTAATCATTTGTCTGTTTGTATTCGCGGAGTTAACTTTGACATCTGCTTCTCATTTACTGTGTGTTCGTTTGTGGTGGGTGAATTTTCATATAGTAGACATTTTTATGTTCCTTTTCTGTCATCATCTTTCCTTCCTGACTCTTGACTCTGCTCTTTTTCCTGTGCTTCCCCATTGAAAAACACGTGCTTCAATGTATGTGGCTCTTGCTTTCAGGAAGAAGAGGTGGAGGAGTCTGGGGTAAGTAGTGAGATGAATGCAACAGACCTGAAGGTTTGTTAACTTTTAACACATTGCATCCTTCTCATTAGTGCATGCACCTGAAATGCAGCATGCATTTTATTAACCATTTTACTTGTTCTTGTAACCTGTAACTACTAGTGTTTTCTAAACAATCAGACAACATTATGAACTTGTTTACAGGTATCTTGTTAGGGTTCCTGGGATTTTTTGATCATTGTGTGGATTGCGAGCTTGACATGTTAAAACCTCTTTCAAAATCAAGGGATTTTCTATCTTTGGATGCCACATTAGAGAATAGCTTGCCCTATTGCATTCAACCATAGCCTGACCAGCAATTTCGGTCAAATCTGTCCTCGTTGTTAGTTCGCCACAGGTTTTGAACATTACTTTGCGGCAAGATAACCTGACCACGTAATATAGCACAAGACATTGTTTCAGAAAGCTGGGCAGGCCAACTACAGGGGCACTGTTAGAGTAATGTTCACTCGTGCACTGTGGATCTTGCGCTTGTCTACCTAGAATAGGGCCCACGTTCTTGGCTTTCTCTCTTATAATGTCAAAGACGTTCTGATTAACATTATAAATGTACCATTACATGCTCGGATACTAATAGTCCCTGTGTTTTACTGCTGGTGTACCACTACTACTCGGTTTCTTTTTCTGCCAGCAGAGAAGGACCTCCACACACTGTCTGATGTGTGTCGCCTTCTCTTCTAGACGCCCACTCTATTCTGGAATAAGTTTTGAATCCATTACCAGCATTGAAAATGTTTTCTAAGTTTCAAAGGCTAGTGCAATTTTACATGTTTATTAAGAAAGTTGATTTGAGGTCCCATAGTGTTTAAAATACATCAATGAGAGTACATACCTACGCCACCTCGCATTTTTTCCCCTTTCTACGGACCTAAACAAATAAAACACGTGGATGTTTGGAATTAATAAGATCACACCTAAAAACCCTGTCAAACACTAATTGCATGAAACAGTTCATCAACTCCAACACACTCTCGAGACTACTCAAATGTGGAGTCCTATAGTGGTTCCATTCACCACCCTGATAATGAACATAATCTGTTTGATCTGACATTTAGCTGTACACATAACTACTCGATGAAGCTGATGAAGACACCGGCAAGAATTTCTGAGGACTTGAAAGTGCTAATTGGTGAATCTTCGACCAGTCCATCAGAGCACCTTGTATTTTTTGCACTGCCCGAAACCTCCTGACCATGGGAAATGGTTACTTGCACAAGAAGAGTTATCAGCAATAACATTACTACAAATCCGCACCATTGGAATGATTAGAAGAGAGTTGAAGGACTGTTCTAGATGGAGGAGGCCTTTAGAATCTGATGGGCTTGAGTACTGGAATTGGCGCGTACTGTAGCATCAGGATGGCTAGACTCAAAAAACCCATTGGCCAGATGAATCTGAATAGTAATATATCCCGAAATGCCGACCATTATACCTCAAGTGGTGCAGGAATGAGTTCTTGATTGTGGTTTCCTCTCTGAAGCGATGAAATCAGTGAGTAGATTGTGTGGGTAGTATTACTGTACCCAGTTTTGTAGCCCGAGGGCATTTTCTTGTGAGCTGTGTAATAACATTAATGCATCATGTACAAAAATCCTTTCTGCTGAAATAATCGTTTTAAACAGTTTTTACAAGGTCATACTGGGATGATGAAAACGGGTATATATTTTTTAATAATCTATTCTGGAGCCTTGTTCGTGTTGTGATTTCAGAGTTCGGTGTTACCTAAAAACCTCCCCGTAAGTGCTATTAGAATGCAACATTCATAATAAAAACCATCAAAATGTTTAGTATCAGTTTCCACAATGTGGATAGCTTTCTTAATTGCACGTTCTGATGTTCCTTAATGTTAAGGATCGGTAACTTTTTTTGACCATTTACAGCCTTACTATCTGTTGTGTTTGTATGCACTGCAAATTAGCCACACATATTGGCTTTGTCAATGTTTATTTTCTAATAGTTCTGAAATGCTCATATTTAAAGGCCATACATTGTTCATGAGGTAAAATATATATATAGAGAGAGTCCAGTTTATTGGAAGAAAACAAATCTTAATTGCAAGTCCCCCGTTTTTATTGGAGCTAGTGTTTTTAATTGAGAGGTTTATATAGAGACCCGGACTCTTATCGATTTTTAGGCTTAGCTGCCAATAACACATGAACAAACTAGAGGGAATTGACCAATAGCCCAGGCAGCCTCAGTGTTAAAAGGTCCTTTGTGGTCCTCTTTAATCCTGTGCTGCAAAGAGAACATTATATTTCCCTTGAATAGAAAAGGCTGAATTATACCTGATCACAGTGATACTTTTCTGTTAATCTAAACTAGAGCACTTTTTCCAGTATCGGTCCTCGGGTATGCCTCTGCCAATTATTGGGAATATTTTCCGGAGACCACACCTTTCCTTCCCAGGCATCTGAATAGAACTTCCTTATAACTCCAAAATACCTGGTGTCTTACCAGCTTAAGCATTTCAGCTGAGCTGTGTCTAGCTTAAGACGTCTGTGTTTCAGTGAGTTGACACTCCATTTTCATGCTTTTGTGATTCCAGTCCGCTAATAAAAGAATCTTGTAGTTTTTCGTCCCAAATTCCCATGTGGCATCCCAGATCATTGTCTGTTCATCTGTGTCTGCTACCCGCATACCTGGGCCGGCCAGTCCAGTCTTGGACACCTGCTCTGGGTACTCTTGATCTTGTACTGTTGCTTACGTATAATAGGTCCTGACCCTTATGATAGTTACGAAGCCGGAATCCCGGCTGAACTCTCATGGTATTTTCTTTTTTTAATCAGTTTTCACACGTTTGTCTTTGTTTCCAAGTAGACTGTCCCCCATTGCATTTATTACATTTCTTCAAGGGAGAGGCTACTTTTGTTTGATTAGTGGATGCCATTTCACCCCCTTCCCACTTGGGCAGAAATGTGGGGTTTTCTTTTTTTCGTCTTTCTCTTTTATCTCTTTATAGTTTGTGTTCTTCACCAAATAGTTCGTAGCAGAATTTGAACACCCCAGATCTTCTGCCTTTGGTCATTGTGACATGTCTTAAAGTACTGTTCCCCTTTCAGGGCCCTGGTTTACCCTGTGTGCCCTCGTTGACATTACCGCTTGATGATCTTCTATTCCTCTCCTCTCCTCGCAGCCCCACATTAGAACATACATCTTACTTTTTTTCTTTTAACTTTTACCTTCTATGTTCTTCCATCCACTCTCTACTGGAGGTTTGGTCTCTCCCTACAAGGTCGAAGTGCCTTAACATTTACACATCATGCACACCACAAGTCTCCCTCCTGGTTCCACATCTCTTTTGGCTTCAGTACAACACTGCACAACATAACCCCACCACTGTTCAAATATATGTACTGGCCTCTGCAGTAGATTGATACACACTTTACTGTCTTCTTCAGTACACTACTAAAGATGTCTTGCTCCTGCATTGTTTCAGGCTACGTGTACTTGTTACTTCTTTAGTTCACCTCGTTTACAGCTGTGTAGTCTAGTTTTTAATCTATTTGTAGGGGCTTAGCCACCAATGGCGTGACAAGTTCAGTGGCACCAGTGGCTTGAAGTTGTGAGGGGGACGTTCACTGCCCCGCAGTTATGACTGTTTTTTACTAGCCATTCAGCCTTGCGGGGGGGGGGAGAGATAGGGGTCATTTTACTTCACTGCATTTGGGCCCCGACCATCCTTGCTACGCCAGTGTATATTTGCGGGCCCTGTCAACAATGAAGAATGTTCTTTGGTTATTTAAAACAAAAAAAATCAGCTCTTTCTGTAGTCTCTCTTCTTGCTTTTTGTGGTCATTATAGTTTCCCGGCTTGGTGTACGTGGGAAAGATCAGAGGCAGTGCAGATATGGGGCTGGGTCCCTCACCTTCGCTCCCAGCCTAGAGGGAGACTCTTAAGCAAAAATCAGGAGAATCAAATGAATATTGAGCAGCTTCACTTCATACTGACTAAGATAAACAGATATGAAAGTGGTCTACTTTTGCAAGCTCCGTGAAGAGGCAAACTATTTCCTTGGGAAAATGAAGACTATGTAAAAGAACTGGAATAACAAAAATGTAGTATCTGCAAAATGTGAGGCATCCTGTCTTCCCTGCTTATAGTTTCACTGACAACCATGTTTCATTCCATCAAGCCTACAATTAATATATTTTTTAAGTCAGATTTGTTTTTATTAAGCTGAAAGTCAGTACAAAGAGAGTATAACGTGTTGTAGCTTCTCCTGTACATGGTAGCCATTGACATAACACAGCTTATATCGAGACAGATTACCATCTAACGACCATCCATCTGCTTTAACTGTCAACCATTTTAGTAAAATGTAACCATGAAATAAAACAAAAACACCAATTAAACAAACCTAACATGGGTCTAGGGAGATAGATGCGGTCTTATGTCTCATAGAGCGGTTCAGTCAACATGATGGGGTACATACAGCCCACTGTCCCAGTGATCTCTGGAGGCATCTGCCCAGCCAGAGCCCGAAGGCCCCAGGGGACGAAGGAAAGGAAGGCCAGAGAAGGGGCACCCCAGGGCCCTAAATCTGGAGCAAATGCAAAGCCATGGTGCATGTGGGGGCAGGCGAGTAGTGGTAGACCTACAGACAAATAGGATACTAGAGGTCCCCATATATATTTGAAGTTTTTAAAATTGTCCACCAGTATATCCACCTTCAATGCCTCCAAAGATGGTCATGCCAATGAGTGAGTGCCGGGCCTCCTTTTTTTTTCCAGGCCACTGCTATTGCTGTCTTAGCAGTGCCAAGGCAAAGCCAGAGGATTGCCCTATCACTGTGTGTTTGGTGTTTCAAGAGTATACTCTCGTAACTCCAGAGGGGAAAGCCTATCATGAAGGTATTGGCTATTCTAATATGTCTTTAATGTGCACCAGAATTTTATTCCAAAAGGGTCAAATTGTTGGAAAGTCCCACCATACGTGGCGGAAATCGCCTAGGCGCCCAGAGACTCACAGATCTGAGTTGTCCGGAAACATTTTTTCAGTTTAGTAGGATATAGGTACCAGTTGTACAAGATCTTGTAATTGGTTTCCCTCAAAATTATGGGTCGAGTGCACTTCAGGATATCTTGACACAGTTTGACCCACCGTCTACCAGGAATGTTGTCCCCTAATATTTGCTTCCAAAAAGTAAGGTGGCAGGGTTGTGTTGGAGTTAGTGTGGTGAGTAGCAAGACGTAGAAGAAGGTTATAGTCCCTCCAGTGTTGCCTTCTCCATGGACAAATTGTTCAATGGGAGTTAATTCCCATGTGACTGCTAGTTGTGTATAATGGTAAAATTCCATGTGCGAAAGATGAAAGGTCCGTTTGCAATTTTCAGAGGTTAATATGTTACAATTATGGAAAAGATCATCTAGAGTGAAGCAGCCTCTGTCTCTCCAAGCATCAAAGGGCCTGGCCGGAGAGCCTGGAGTGAAAGCTGGGTTGTAGTGTATCGGTGTGTGAGGAGAGTGAAAGATCATCCAACACACCCTTTAGTCACCCCATCCCAGACCTTGAGTCATTTTTGTTGGTGTGCTAAGTTGTGAGCATTATGGGGACGATCAGACTTCGGCTTACAGATTAGGCCACATAGCACCCTCCCCACAATAGCCCGATCCATGTGTAACCAGTGCTTGTCCGGTGCCCTAGGAGACCACTCTGTAATGACTCTCAGTTGCGCCGCTTCATAATATAACAGGAAATCCGGGAGCGCTAGACCTCCTGACTCCCTCAGCATGTGTAGTGTTTTATAGGGTAGGCGAGCTCGGCTATTTTGCCAGATGAAGTGTATGATAATCATACGTAATGTGGAGAAAAATGTGTGCTCAACATCCACTGTGATACTCAAACAGATATAGAACCTTAGGCAGAATCGTCCTCTTTATTGCATTTATCCTCCCTAACCTTGAGATGTAAAACAGCACCCATCTTTTCAACTCCTCTTTTATTTGGGCCATCAAAGGGGGGGAGTTTGCACGGTATAGATAGTCTATTTTTGGCGTGATTGTAATGCCTAGAAATGTTATTTCCTTCGCTCACCGAAAGGGCATGGAAGCTATCAGAGGTTCCATCTCCAATAAGGGCATGGTTAGATTCAGCATATAAGCGTTAGTGAGGATGATTTCAAAGCCCGCTACTTCTTCAAAGAGATGTAGATCTTCCTGGAAGGAGGAAGGTGTTGGGCCACGGTTGAGAGTTAAGAGGACATTGTCAGCAAATAGGAAGATCCTATGCTCTATCGCCCCAAAGGGTATCCCGGTTATGTGGTTTGAAGAGCGGATACGTGCTGCCAGAGGTTCTATGCTGAGTACAAATAAGATGACCAAGGGCAACCCTGTCTTGTTGCTCTTGTCAGTCGAAATGTCACAGAGCTTACCATATTTGCCAGAATCCTGGACTGCGGTGCAGCATAGTTTGCCTGTACCGTCGTAATGAATTGGTCACAAAACCCGTTGAGTCGGAGGGCATGAGACGGGGAAATCCAATCCACCTGCTCAAAAGCCTTTTCGGCATCAAGACTCAACAGAACGTCTGGGATCTTTTTCTTATGAGCCTTTTCAATCAGATGGACCACCCCCTGTTATGTTACGGTGCATCTGACGCCCTTTAATAAAGCCAGATTGGTCTGGGTGGACCAAATCTTGCAGCATATCCTCTAATCGAGATATGAATATCCTGGAATAAAGTTTCTCATCAAGATTTAGAAGGGCTGTAGCCCTGTAAGACCCACAGGTGTGAGGGTCTGTCCCTGACTTGGGAATGACCATGATAAGGGTCTTCCCCATGGAGGGTATAATTGCTCCCGAGGTGCACCTGTAGTTAAACAAGGAGGTCAGGTGTGGTGTCAGTTCAGAACTGAATGTTACATAAAATTTTGCTGTGAGCCCATCGGACTGTGGTGATTCATGAAGCTAAAGATGATTGATCCCAGCTGGACCTCTTCTGCATCAGTGGGTGCCTTCAATGTCCCATTCTGTGCTGAAGACACCTGTGGAAGATCAATGTCCTAGGTGGGCACTGTCTAAAGTAGGTGCAGCATTGTAGAGCTCTATGTAAATGTCCCTAAATATGCTAGCTTTTTCCACATCGGAGCTGGTCAGCTTACTCGTGGGTCGTCATATGTCCCCATATATTCTCTGTCCCTTTTAACTCAGAGTTGTCTTGCCAGATGTGAGCCCACTTTATTCCCTTGTTCATAGTATGGCCTCTGAAGGTGCAGCAACGTAAGCTCTGCCCTATTTGTGTATGTAGCATTTTGTTTACCTCTCAGAGCTGTTACTTTGCACTGTAGTTAGTGTGGGGTGCTCTTTATGTGCTTGTTCAGCAATGCGTTGTTCCGCCTCCAAAGCAAGACAATCCCTTGCTCTCTATTTATTCATTGCTGCCATCAGGGAAATACATCTCCCAAAGAGCACCACTTTGAAAGCATCCCAAGTTAAACTCGGGTTTGTATCATCCTGATTGTTAGGTAAGAAATAGCCTCTAATGGTTGGCTTCAGGGCGTCTCGAGAGAGTCTGTCTTGAGTCATGAGAAGGGGGAGTGATCCACAAGGATATTGCGACTGGCCTGTATCGTATTGTAGTGTGACCTCCACTGGGGTGTGGTCAGAAAGGGTTAGCAAATGAAACATTGCCTTGTGCAGCTCTTGTACCCTCGCCTGACTGACAAAGACATAATCAATCCTAGAGCATGTACGATGTGAGTGTGAAAAGAAAGTATAATCAGTCATTGGGATGACATGTTCTCCAGGCGGCAGTGAGTCCCATCTTTTGTGGTATGTGTTTCAGTGCGTGGGGAAAGTTGCCTGTCGATGAGCGATGGGGGTGTGTGCTACCACTGGCAGTGTGCCAAGTGAGATTAAAATCTTCCTCCGCTAATCCCCCCAACATCGTTAAGCAAGCATGGGGAAACTTTTCCCAATTAATGTTAGGTGCATAAACAGAAGTGATTGTAGCTTGCTGACCCCTTAGCAATTCCTTAACAATGACGATTCTCCCCTCCTTGTCGGTTTGATGGCCCGTGGTGCAGAATTGTAGAGATTGGTGGAACATAAGTGCCACACCATTATGTTTCGAAGAGACTGAAGATTTGAAAGTGTGTGGGTATGTTTTATGTTTAAGACTATGATCGTCCTCCCATTTAAGGTGGGTCTCTTGTAGGGTGACCACAACATTGGGTTGGTCCAACAAATATTTCCACAATTTGTGATGCTTCACAGGTGAGTTTAGACCCTGAACATGCCACGTAAGTGTTGTCACTACCATGGTAAATGTATATTACTGTGCATAACTTGTCAATGGGAGCCAACCATTGGCCCTCCACTCGCCATATCAGGGAATGCACCTGCCCTATCCCCACCAGACCACCCGTGCCCCAGCACCCCCACCCCCACCATCAG
The DNA here is from genome assembly GCF_031143425.1 of Pleurodeles waltl. Lineage (NCBI taxonomy): Eukaryota > Metazoa > Chordata > Amphibia > Caudata > Salamandridae > Pleurodeles > Pleurodeles waltl. The sequence continues at coordinate 716,792,982 of NC_090446.1, forward strand.
CAATATATCTGCCTCCATCCATGTCCAATCCCTCAGAACCATGAAACAAAAATATATAAACTAACAGGGACAACCTGTCCCAATTTCTTTTCATCTCAGTGCTAGTGTCAGCAACAGCTTGAGCTGTGACCTGAAACTGCTTATGCTGGTTTGTGTATCTCCTGGAGTTGGGATCACAGTAGAGAATCAGTTTGCAAACAAAACTAGCTACTGCTAGTAAGTGAGAGCTAGTATGCATGGGAACCATCAGCTATGTGAGCAAGGTCTTGCGCTCTATGTTTTTTCTCCCCTGAGGGGTGGGTGGTGTTGTCTCTGTCTGGCCATTGTTGGTAGACTGGCCATCATGTCCATGCGTTCTGCATTGCACAGATCATAAGACATGTGGTTCCCGAAATGGTGGATCCCACCTTAGTCAGTGCTTCTTATGAGGTCGAGGGTTAACCGGGTCCCCGATGCCGAGGGTTGTGGTGCTTCTCCATACTGTGTTTTCAGACCCTCCTTTGCAGTGTGCTCCTCTAGAAGAGGGATGCCCAACAGGGTCATCGCCTCCGATAAGTCAGTTACATAAGGGTTTACTTTGTAATTTGAAGGCAAGTCCTAAGGGAAATGTCCATTGCTACCTGACACGGTCCTGTCTTAATTTATCTGTTGCTTGCTTAAACTATTGCCACAAGGCTAATGAAGCTGGGGCTATGTCTTGAAACAGAACATGTCTCTCCTTGGAAAGAGACTTTCCCAGCTTTTCGCGCTGCCTGAAGAATGGCCTCATTGACCTTGAAGGTATGGAGTTTTACCAGTCTGTCTCGTGGTTGTCTCTTATCATCGAGGGTTCTAGTGCCAACCCTGTGAACTCTTTCTAATTTCACCTTGCGGTGCGTGTCACCCAGTAACTCTTGGAACAGGCCCACTACAAAGGTCTTGCGGTTTGGTCCCTCTGCCTCTTCTGCCAGGTCTCTGATTCTAATATTATCATGCCGCAACCTTTTTTCCATGTCTTCCTGTTTGAGTATGGAAGCCTGGACTTGTCGTAGAGATTGTGTCACTTCATCCAATTGATTCATGCGGCCCTCTACTTCCTCGGTCTTCACCTCTACTTCCAGCACCCTCACGCCTACCGAGTCCATGTGCTGATGCAGTGAAGTGTGTTTAACGTTGAGGTCCGCTCTGAGTTTTTCCAGCGAGGAGTTAATGTCAGCTTTCAGTTCATCTTGTTCTTTTTTAAAGTATCTTAATGACAAGAGTAGCTCATCCCATGCGAGACCCATACTGATAATTTCAGGCGAGGACAGGCTTGCCTCAGTGGCTGGAGACCCTGTTAGACTGCTATTTTTTGGGTAGCATGTGGCAAAGTAGAAACCTCTAGGAGTATGTTTATCAGCCCTGCCATCTTTTCCCTCTATTAGTAGTCTGCTAGGCCCGGTAGTAGCCCAGTATCTCTTCCGGGATCCAGGGTCCATGCTCGTGAGAATGGAAGGGCCGTGCAGGGAACGTGCAGCTCCACTCCAAAGGATCCTGCATTAATGTGGCACGTAAGTACCTGCTTATCAGCATAGAGATGTTTCTACCTCTGTCTCTCCGTTTGCAGATATTCCGAGTGCGGCAGGCTCTCTCTACTCCTTTATTCGGGAGCCCAGGTGTCTGTATTCTCCCTTGAATGGTCTCTCTGTAGGCAAAGCATTCTTGCCACGCACTGAGTACTCCTTCATGAGGCCTCGTCCTCACAGTCCTTCCCGCCCTGGGGTCTGGCATTCATGCCTCCACACTCGGTGGGGGGGGTTCCTTGACTGCTTATTCACTTGTCCCATTACGGGACTTTCACTGCAGGGCTTGTAGGCCTCAAGCTGCCCCATCAAAGGAGGGGGGCACAATCTTAAGGTTAGGCAACCTGCCCGAGTCAGCACAGCATCTGGGGGCCTTTCTTCCTTCATTCCATTCCCCCGCTGGCGAGGTGCTGCTTATGGAGTCAGCCGGAATGGTCTGCAATGGTGAGTATCTCTCCTGCACTCTTGGCTATCCTTTGGTCTCCTCCCTCCGCCCTTCTCCGATGCTGTCTTCCTCTGCAGGCGCTGCTTAACAGTCTTACATCTCCCCAGTGGTCACTGGCAATCCCACTCACTGGTGTTTCGTTGGTGGCTGAGGGTCACTGTTGCCTCAGCTCTACCAATTTACGGTGCGATCACTGCCGGCTAGGCCCACTTCTCTCTCGGGCGCTGCTGGCCTCCGTCGTGCAGCTAGGCCTCAATTGCAAGGCTTTTCAGGCGCCATCATCCACCACTGAAATACCCAGCAAAATAGCTTAACGGGGTTCACCCTTCATCTCCTCAAAGTAGCGACCCAGGTTGGGTAGTTCTGCACTGAAAATATAGTCAGTCTACCATCTTTTGCTGTGGTTGACAGTGGAGCCGAAAGGAATCTCATCTGATCGGCCATCTTGGCAGGCCATCCTCCCCCTCCCAATTAATATATATTTTTAGTGTTTTAGATCAATTTCGTTTTGTTGTGAGTTTTTTGACTGTACTTCACCAGTGCTGTACTTCAATGTATGTGAAAATGAATTGTCTGTGTTTGTTGATTAGCCTCAAATGACAACAGAGTAAAACATACCATAGGCAGCGTCAGCAGTGGGTAGAGATTGCCTACTACTGACGTACCATTGGGTGTCTGGACTGTTTCTGATGGACGTTGAATCATTTTAGAGTAAGTTGCACATTGTATTGTTGCTTACTTTAGAACTAATCCCAGTCCTTTCATGGTTGCAAAGCATAACAGCAGAAGCATATAAACTATTTCCATTTTACAAACATTAATACTAGATACACTTGTATGGAAAGCATCTCCAGCCGCTGTTTACCATCATACTAATTCTGTTCTGCTTGCATTAGAATTAACTGCAAAAATTAAAGATGATATGAACCTAAGCTTTTGGTACTTCATTTCCTCTTTCTTAGAGCTTCTCTAATGTTCCTTGCACCTTTTTGACTCTTGCAGGTCTCTGAGCCAGGGCAGCACCAATTCCAACATGCTGGATGTGCAAGGAGGTGCCCACAAGAAACGTGCCCGGCGCAGCTCCCTTCTCAACGCTAAGAAGTTGTATGAGGACGCCCAAATGGCCCGGAAAGTAAAGCAGTATCTCTCCAACCTGAACGTGGAGACAGACGAGGAGAAGTTCCAGATCATGTCCCTGCAGTGCGAAGCGTCCTACAGCACTTGTGAGTGAAGTTTTCGTTAAATTGAGAAATGCCACGTTGATCTCGCTGCTAGAGCAGGAAGTTCAGGGTGGCACTTTTCCTCCAAATATGTTATGTGCATTTTTGTACAAATGGAATTAAAATCAAATACATTTTTCAGCGCCCTCTGCAAACTTTCACTATATGCAGTGTGCTTTTTGAGTTGCTTTACGTTTGCCTTGTTTGTGTGGTTCTTCTGACGTTGAGGGTTTAATCTCTCAATCACTGTTAAGAAACAAACAAGTCCCATTCCCCTTCAGATTTTAAGGAACGTATGTTTATTTTTTGGGTGATATTTTCCTAATCTTGTTTGTTATACACACGGAGAGTGAAAGAGTTTGTTGATTAACCTGGCAACCAGCACTGCGTTTATTCAGTGAGATGTTAATTGAAGAGATGAATGTGAAAAAGCTTTTAGGAGTGAGTCATCCCTCACGTAATGCCATATATGCAAATGTTAGTTTCAGATGAAACTACAAGGCAAGGGCTCGATTGAAACTGACAGTATTATCCTCCACTTGTCCACTGCAAAAACCCGAGTCCGCCTTCTATCGGTCTTGCATGGGTGTATTATTGACTACATTGTAGGCTGAGCAGAGCCTGTCAAGTAATAAACTAGTATTTTTTGTCTTTATGCTCTGGACCGAACATGTTCCAAAGTTAGGCATCTCCCATCTGTTCGTCTGAGAAAAATGCAATATCTGCATGGCTGACGTATGATGAATTAGGAGGCTTGAAGTACATTTATACGGGTTGTGTCTGTCTGGCTGGGGCACACATGTTTTGAGATCTCTACCAAATCTCAGGGAAGTTTTCTTCCAATATAAAGTTGAGGAGTGGAGTGTACGAGCCAGAGGCTGGAGCATTTAGTGTGGAGGGACCTTACTCAAAATCTCCTGTACCCAGTCTGCATCAATGGCAGGTAATCTTTAGTTATCGGGGTTAAGATGTCTAGCAGACCCTTATGTCCCAATGACTTTGGATATGAGAGACCGTGTCTTCCTGTGCTGTGCCATGTGTTTGGCACATAATGCTTTAGACCATGATCATTCTGGCTTTTAATGCTAAAGATTCTGGCGCTGTAAGGAACAAGGGGACCCAAGGGTACTCGTGAGACCAGGGATCAAGGTATGCTGTAAAGAAACATAGGTCCCTCAAGAAAACCAATAAACGGAAAAATGAAAATTAGAAACCAAATGGAATTTATTTATAATTCACAAAATAGGAGATGAAAAAATCAGCATGTTTATTTACAAACTAAATTGTATAGTGAGGAAGCACACGCGAATAGGGAAGGAACATTCAGCATACACAAAAGACATTATTCAAGCATTAAAAATACGACACACGAAAACACTTACACATTTCACCAGTACTCATACTCATTGCTGCTGAATACAAATAATCAAAAGCAGAGTCAAAGTGCTACAGTTGACGATGTTTTGATACTTTAGTCCAATACTAGGCTCATCAGCAGGACAAACCAATGTGGAGAAAAGGGATACCACTTTATAAGACCACATAACGATCCTTTAGTCAAGTACTATGATCAAGGAGAAGAGGTTTTCAATCCGTAACCCTGAGCATGAAGAGAACACTGAACAATCCCTGTTACAATGCTGAGATCACCACCCAAGAGAAAGGAATTATAATTGCATAACCCAGTGCCTATAAGAATCAACAAATAGAAAAAGGGGTGGGGGGACGAAGCCAAGAAGGGGAAACAGACGGGAGATAGGGGTCTTGACAGCTGTGATGACTTGCCAACGGAGACCAGTTTCACGGTGCTGCATCTCCAAGAAGTGGTCCACCAATGGAGCATTCAACACTTTACACTGAAGACGACTCCTGTACTAACAAATCCTTATGCGTGCCTACTGTGTAGTGTGACCAATGTAAATCATATTGCCTGGAGAAGCAGCACAGTGAAAATGATCTCCGTTGGCAAGTCATCACAGTTGTCATGACCCCTCCTAGAGTGGCTAACATCAACACCCTACTTAATAAAGAGGAACTGAAGTGGATATTGTGCACTAATAGCCTTAACACCAGCTTGAATAGGATGGAGGACTGGACAACGTTAATATACTTTAATTTACTATTAGATCCTTCAGTTTTTATCATTTTTTACTCTTGCTCTTAGTGCACTTTATGGCACATGTTTTTTGTATAGTCATGAGTAAGTTGTTCACAAGATATATTTCTCTGTTTATTTCATTTTTCCTCCCTCTCTTACTTGTTACTCTATTTCAAGATGTTCATTGTGTTTGCCTCTTGGTTGCATTACATGTGCACCATTTCCCTTGGTTCATCAAGGGCTGCTTATCTTCATTGTAGTGACATCTATTTTCCAGTTTTGCTCCCCTTCAGTCATTTCTATTCTATACTGGCTCTTTAAAAACAACTTCATTTATGTTTCATTCTGGCTCTTCAAGTACGGCATATCTAATTTCAAGTCTTGCTTCCTTCTATTCTTGTCCTACTCTGTTTTTGTTAAGTGCAGCACTTGCTATGCTTTCTCTTTTATTTAATTTAGTTGCCTCTTTCTTTCACGCTGCACACTGTATTTGCAATAGCCTTAATTAGAATTTATTAATAATAATTTTTGTCTTATTTTTTGTCAGGTTGCCTTCTGGACGATTCTTGTCCGTTTACTTGGCCTTTCCCATATAACATTTTTGCTTTAGCCTCGTCCAAGGTGGTTGCCACAAATCCATGGTTTGGGCCTTGGCTCTGACGCATGCATTGCTCTCCTGCCAACCCTTACAATATCTGCCCGCTTCTGTGTGGGAGTTTGTTTGCTCTGGGCCTATGTGCTCTGCAATGACGTTACTTTAATTATGGCCTGGCCGCTCCGCAGTCGGGTGATTTACTGAGTATCACTTCGCTCATGCCTTAGGTTTTCCCGGGCTACGGCCCACGAATGGTGCGGTACAGCATTGGGGATCTTCTTCACTTAACCTTACGGTAGATTCCATTTGGTCTCTATTTTTCAAAGATTCTGGCAACAGCAGTGTTGTATTTGCATGTAGGTTGCTCTGGGCTATTTGTAGAATGCCATAGCTTTTGGTTGGCCTGCATTTGTATTGCCTTGATATGTTAATCTGGTCACCTCCTAAATCCCTGTGCCAACAGGATGGATTGAAGGGTCAGCTTGGTAGGACTGCTCTATAAACATTAATGGTGATTCCGTTGATCTGATTTGTTAAAAGTAGGTCGGAGTCTAGGTTGTGAACTTTTTATTTTGAAGGACTCAGTGTATGACGTAATGGGGTGGACTAGTCAAAAGAAAAGCTAGTAAGATTGACGTTTCACATTAGGGAGTTCTCTGTCATAGAAGTGTAGACATGATTTAATATGCTTCATCCAGTTTTTCATTCATGCCTGGCAGACACCTAATTTGCTGTTAGTCCTCCAAACCTTTCCACAATTATAGATGTAGCTGTATGTCTCGGAGAAAGTGTAGAACCTTGAACTCAACAAGGCACAATGACTATTTTTGGAAAAGGCAGTGCAAAGCCTACATTTAGTACAGTACTACAGATGCTATGGACCAGTCAAAGCAGAATATGTCACCAAGTAGGGTCGGAGAACCGTGTTGTCATCTGTATTAAAGGTTGTGGTTGGGTTCAGTAATATCCATGCACTGGCATGATTTAAACCTAAGACTGAGGTGACTTGTCTCTTCATTAATCGTATTATGATTTCTACTCCAATGCATGCTTGGAAGTTGGAGTGAAACCATTGATAATGCAATGCAGCACGTGATGTGAAGAGACACTTGTGCCAATTTTCTTGATAGTCTTAACCATGCGAAGTTATGAGTAGGTGGCAGACATTAGTCTTGGTGTCTAGGCTTGCCACTGAAGAATGCGACAATGGAATGCTTTAGTTTTTGGGTACCGTTTCTTTGTGCATCGTAGTGCCAATCAGTATAGTGACCAAGAGGGGGCATTTGAGGCCCAAATTCCTTGAGGTCAGCACTCTCCCAGTATCCCACCTTCCAGAAGCAGTGTCTCAGGTTTTTGAACACTGAGGTTCAGAGTGGCTAAACCAGGGTAAAGGAAAGTACGGAGCGTGCAGCCATGAAGGAGTTCTGAAATGATTTCACTGCAGGATGCAAGTACTTTTCTCAAATACAATCCACATACATAACTTTTAAATGCGAAGTTAGTTTTCCCTTCCGGCAGGGTATGAACTGAGAAACAATGAGACAAATACAAGAGAAGACTGCAGATTACACTAAATGCCACGTCCTTTGAAATATTTAAATCTAATACTGACTGTTGTTCCTTTGAAACATTGGATAAGATTTAATTTTTAACTCATGTCAGAGACTTTCCAAGTATGCGAATGTAGTTCAGTCAACCTTTATAGAGCTTTACCTTATTTTCTCTTGGGAAGAAAGGGGGAGGCACGGTGGTGGGTGGGGGAATCCGGATTTGGACAGAATGTTTCATAGTTACTTCACGTGTCTGGCTTCTCAAAAGCACGATTGTGAATGTCAAAGTTTACACTGTTCTCTGCCCACAACGTACCACCGCTTATTCTACGTTTTTGCTTTACATTACAGAACCCTAAACTGATTCTTTCCCATAGGCAAACTATCATCTATTCGCTTCTCAGATAATTGGTAATTAGTCTAATGTACAGTCGAAAACTATGAACTAAAACAATAAGGTCTGGGTGAGTTATGTCCTACCGAAACCAGAGTTTACTGGCTGCTCTGTAAACTGCCTCATCATTGATTTGAAATGCTAGTAACCGAGCTCAAACACCAACAGCACTTCAGAATAAAGAAGCAGTGTGACAAGGGACACCTAACTGAAAATAGACATCTTTAAATTTCCTGCGTGATTGCACAGCCTGATAGGGGTTGCAGCCCCCGAGCGGATATGGCAGAGCTTACCTGGCTGAAATAGAAGTCTTCCTCAATGACTGCCTCCTTTGAGATTCCAACCGTGGTGGGTCTTGTAGTTCTTCATCTTGTGATAAACTTGCAGGAACTAAAGGTAGCAACTGATGCCAACCTGGACCAGGAACAATCCTTCCCGTGTGTCCCAAACCACGATAGCTACCACAGAGACCTATATAAATGCTAACAAGAGAAGCCAAATTCGTTGCACCAGTGACATAACCATGAGAAGCAAGGGCCATGACGGGGCAGGGTTGGTAGATCCAGAATGGCTCCTTCTACTTTACCTGTACGCTGTGCTTTGCTTAAAAACAGAGGGGATTTGGGTTACAGGTTTCTTTAGCTGGGGTATGCTTGGTGAATAGAACCTCGCTGGGTGTTATTTGAGGAACATGCTCATGCTGTCATCTGTCTTTTGAGAAGTTGAGGCAAATGGTGGTGGTATATTATGTAAAAACAAAAAGAAAAAAAAAGAAGACATTGGTCAATGTAGGGTTTCGGGGCAGTACTGGGAGAGGAGCCAGCTTGAACAGCATTTCCATCTTATAGTAAGCCCAATGCCTAATCTGTAAGTAAATGCGTGCCGCTGCCTAAAGCCGCCCTCTTAAACATGTGGCTGCTGCAATTAAATGTGCGCAAATGGAATACTGAGGCAGCGTAATCTTGAAGCCATCTCATGCCACTTCAATCTGTTTACAGCCACTCTCTGCCCCTTCAGCTCACTCTTGCAGCTTTCTGCTTTCTCCTATTGTGATGCTCTTTCATTTTTCTCGTCCTCCGTCTTTCCCATATGTCTCTTTTGCTCGCAGTAAATGCTTGAGGCAGAAAAATAAGTGCCAGCCCTCAAAAATAAGTGCTGGTGCCCGCACTAGAAATAACAAGCAAAAAACAAGCGGTCAGTAAGCCCAAGAGTGTTCAGCTTATTGATTCTGTTCTTGTTGTTATACTGCTTCGGTCCTGAGCACAGCTCATTTTAGTCTGCCTGGCTGACCTCACTGTTGGTGGTGACTGGAGACTTTATCCAGCATTTCTCTAGTTTCCTACCCCAGCATTGTCTTGGGCACCAGAAATCAGCAAAGCACAAAATTATGAATCTGATAGACTTCTAGTTGAAGATTTCTTACCTTTGAATTCTCCCAGGTGTCAGACTGGATCCGAAAGATTTTCATGAGCAGTAACCCTGAATGACATTAGGTGGTGTTGATCGGCTCCACGTCCATCGTCCGCATCATCCGTGCCAGATATGACATTGTGAGTCCTATATAGGTGCCACCCTGGCACGCCTGCTAGCGCTGATCCAAAGAGAGCTACCCCTCTGTCAATTTTGACTGGCTTTTTTTTTACTTTGTCATTTTTTTTTTTTTTTTAGTTGAACTCGTGGTGTTTCGTGGTATGTCTTCTAGGAAGACAAGATTCAAGCCGTGCAGATCCTGTCATAAGACGATGTTGGTGACAGATCCACACTTCAGGTGCCTTTTGGTGTTTGGAGCGCGACCACGACCTGAAGTTGTGGTCAAAGTGCTGGGCCATGCATCCGAAGGCTTTGAGGGAGTGGTCCCTAAAGCTGACGGCGGTCCGGCGCTTGACTCTGCGCAAGTCGAGTTCCTGGTTGAGAGGAACGTCCCGGATCGATTGTGGGGTCCAAAGTCAACCTCACACTCCAAGTCCTCAGGACAATCGGGTAAGTCCAGGCATGAAAAGAAATCTACAATGTCAATGCGCTCTTCGACTTCTCATCGCTCGTTGGCAGGAGAGACGAGGGAGTGTCGATGCTCTAGGCTTAGTTCTGCGGAACCTGGGCCGACTCTACATCTCCCTGAGTTTCCAGGAGCCGGAGCGACCCCTGCCCAACTCAGAGTTTTATGAGGCCATGCGCCTCATTTCTTAGCAGCCCGACCCTGTTGGAGAGCCTTCAAGCCCCGCAGAGTCGGATGGGTCCCCGATGGGTTAAGCTTCAAAACTGAGGGGCTCCCAGGGATCCAGTCCTGGATCCGTCCAATGGCGGTCGCGCCACCTTGACCTTCTCTGACGCCCATGCTCCCAGCATCACCTGCACCCATAGGCAGTGCCATCCCCATTGTAATCTCCAGCACGGAGTCAGATGGGTGGCGTACAACGCCGACTCCAGCACCTGCAGGAGCTTTGCCTCTTTGATGGGATCCTGAGCCCTTTTCCTATTGGCTAGGCTTTGGTGATAAACGGGAGGGTTCGCTGGACCCTTCAGAATACCAGTCCCATGAAGAAATGGACTGCCGTGAACACTTGGATGAGGGCAACAAACTGGATACTTATTCAGATACTGGAATGCTTTTTCCCCTACTTTGACAGCGGAGGAGGGAGCTTCTTATTCTATGGTGGTGAGGAAGGCGGCTGAAGTCCTGGATCTTCACCTGCCCTCGTTGACCATCCAGACTAATCTCCTGACAGAGGGATCCTCTACCCCGGAACCCCTGAAACCGTTCAATGAGGCCCTCACTGATGACCTACTAGGTACCTGGTCCAAACCCAGCGCAGGGGATCCAGTGAAAATTGCAATTGCTGCCATCGCCCTGAGCGACACAAAGTTCTTAATGAAGCACCCCACCTGTGAGAGCTTGGTGGTCCAAGTCTCTACTTCCCAAGGCCTGTTCCCTTCTGGTCCCCCGGGATACGAAATCCAAAAGGTTGGACTCACTTGGGAAGATGATGTCTTCTTCTGCCAGTCTTGCATTGCGGTCCGTGAACACCACATGCCTTTTTTAACCATTATTCCCACATGCTGTCAGATATGGGTTGCGCAAGTACTGCCACAGGACCCGGAGGAAGCCCGGGCTGTAGTGTCTCAGGGTGGTGCCAATGGGAGAGATGCGGCAAAGTTGACAATTTGTTGCAAACTGGACATGACAGACTCTCTAAGCAGAGAGGTTTCTTTGACAGTGGCCCTGAGGTGCCACATCTGGCTTTTCGGGTGATGTCCAAGCTTCTTTGATGAATATGCCCTTTGATGGCACCCGTCTCTTTGGAGACCAGGCAGACTTGGTGCTCAAGCACTTGAAGGATTTTCAGACTGCGGCCAGGTCCTTTTACCTCGCGGTAGCCCCTCATCTCCCCTAGTCTGCCTTTAGCCCCTTTTGTGGCTATGGAAGGGGTCTCCAACCATGCCTGTTCCCAGTCAACCACCATGCTGCACATGCTGCCCAGCCTCTGTGTGGCTGAGGGTGCGGGAGCCACTGACCTTGTGGCTCAGGTAGCCAGCACTCTGGACTGTCTGGCTCCCCCTCTCCCCATGAAGGCAGGCTCGCACCAGGCTATGTCTCCCACCTTCAGACTATGGCAGACCTCCTGCATTCGCTGGGGTTTACTACAAACGTACTGAAGTCAAACCTGAATCTCTCTCAGATCCTCCTTTTCATCAAAGGTGTTCTGGACACAGTGCATTTTTGGGCTTCTCCTCTTGGGCGGCGAGTTCAGGATATTCAGGATATGATACTGGTATTTCAGCCTTTTTCCTAAATTTCAGTGAGAATGATTCTGAGGCTGCTGGGCCTTATAGACTCCTGCATTCTACTGGTGACACATGCCAGGTGACACATGCAGACTCTGAAGTGGTTCTGAAGTTCCAGTAGGCGCAGCATTAGGGGAATTTCCCTCACATGATCCAGATCTCATAGGGCACTGCAAAAGAACTGCAGTGGTGGCTAGTGAACCGTGATTGGGTCAGAGGCAGATCCCTCTACCTTTCTCAATTAGATCTGACACTAGTGACCGATGTGTCACTCGTGTGATGGGGCAGCCGTCTGGGAGAGGTAGGAATGGAACTCCACATCAATCTGTTGGAACTCCGTGCTATCTGGCTGATACTGAATGCCTTTCTTCCCTCTATCAAGAGAAATATGGTGCAAGTGTTCACATCTAACACCACCAACATGCGGTACTGCAGTGGGTGGGTGGGGTCGTGGACCGTTTGTTAGCCCCACTGGACATGGATGGAACAGCAGGGCATACCTCTGGTGTTTGACATTGGCAGGATCTGTGAACACCAGATTGGACAAATTCAGCTGAAAATGCCTAGCAGTTCACGAATGGCGTCTCCATCTGGAGGTAGCGCAAGGTCTCTTTCAGCAGTAGGAGAGCCTTGGTTAGATCTGTAAGCGTCTGCCGTGAACGCGCAATGTCAGCAGTTTCCTCTTTGAAGTTTCCAAGGTGGTAGTTGCTCAGAGACGCGTTTGGTCTTGAATGTAGTTTGGGCCTCCTGGTCGCCCTTCCGCCCATACATCTTCTGTCCAGAGTTCTGAAGGAGATTAAACTTGTGGCTCTGGACTAGGCATGAAGAGTCTGGTATCCCGATCTACTGAGAATGTTCATTGATCCTCCAATCAGACTGCCTCTTGTGGAGGATCTTCTGCCACAGCAGCAGTGGAGGGTTTTGCAACCAAACCTGTCCACTCTCCACCTTCTTGCGTGGAGATTGAGTGATGACAGTTGAGAGCCTTTGCCCTTCCTCCCGAAGTCTGTAACATAAACTTGGCAGCCAGGCCCCCCTCCACCAAAACGGTATACGCCTCTCAGAAGAAACTAGTGGCATGATAAACAGTCTGTTGGCCCCACTTGATGCCAGTCGCTCTCTGAGGTCCTACTGTTCATTCTCTCCCTGGCTCAAGAGGGCTCTGCTATGGACACTCTAGGGGGATTTTTGCCATTTCTGTTTTTTTTTTTGGGTTGCTTGTTCAGCCTTCTTTGTTGAGGTCCCTCTATTGTGCATAGATTGTCGTGCTCATTCTACCTGAGCTAAAGCTGCAACCACTGCAGTAGCACATGAAGTTCCATTCAATGACATCTGTCAGGGAGCAAAGTGGGCATCTCTGTACACATTTACCAAACACTACTGCCAGGACAGGCAGGTCCAAAGGGACAGACATTTCTCCAGTTCCGTCCTGTAGCACATTCTAGTCTAAACTTGGTTCACAGACCCACCTCCATGGATGGTGTTGCCAGAGGTAAGTAATCTGCAGCTAGAAGTTTCTGTCAGATGAACAAGTTACTTACCTTTGGTAGTACCTTATCTGGTTCAGTCTACATCTAGCTGCAGATTCCTTATTGACCCACCAATTCTCCCCACTCTGCAAACTGATTTCTAGGGATATGGACTTCCCTTTCAGGGCTTTAGCTTTGCCGCACCAGTAGTCAGTGTTCTGCATGGCTTTGCGCTCCTGATCTGGAAAGTCGTGAAAGCAAACTGATATCAACGCACCAGGATGGTGCCTATATAGGACCTGTGACATCATATTCAGCATAGATGACGGACGCAGAACCGATCTATGCCTCTTAATGTCGCTCTGGGCCACTGTTCACTAAAATCTTCTGGATCCAGTCTGACACCTGGGGAGAATTCAAAAGTAAGGAATCTGCAGCTAGATATAGTCTCTACCAGATAAGGTGTTACCGAAGGTAAGAATCTTGTCCTTTAGCAACTTCCTATTGTGTGATGTAATTTGGTCAAGGGCAACAGTGATCCCATTGTATGTTTGGGATAGTAATCAAAAACTTTTAGAGAATGTGTTCATGTTCTGAAGCTTTATCGTAAAGGTATTTGCAATGGCTGAACAAGCAATTTGGGGTAGGATTGAAATACACCCTGAGTGATGAAGATAGTGAGGATATGCCTGACCATGAGTGGGTTTACCACCTGGAGGTGTAGAGATTGTGGTTAAAGGGGATTAAGGCAATGATCGCTTGAACGTATTTGTTTCTTAAGAAGTAGAAAAAAAACAAGTTATCTTTTAGATTATTCATTAAGGAAAACATCCACCTTGAATAATAGTCAAGAGACAAACTCTGATGGATAAGGATGAGAGTTCGTCAACATCTAGCAGATTATTAGAAAAAAAAATTGACCCGTGTTGGTGGGTTATGACAGTGCAGAGGAAAGAAATGGCAGCGCTGGTGAGTTTGAATTATTACAGCATCAGTAACTGAATTATTCTAGTTAGCTTCAGCTAACTTGTTTGTAGGCTACTTTATAGTATTCTTTATCGCTTCTAAATTTGTAAGACATTCTTAATTTTTGGAAGTCTAATCCAATCCATGCAATTTTAGAAGTAAATTACCACTGTAACACATGGAAGTCAGTAGTAAATTGATGTGCCAGGAGCAATACTTATGAATTACACTTTTCAATTTTGAGACTCAATTAGAAAGAAGATAGAGCAGACAATCTGATTATTACGAGTTGTGATGAAGATACAGAGGAGGTTGGAACCCTCAAATTGTGGAAACAATAATTCAAATTGAACGCAGTCCGTGGATGTATTGTTTTTCACTTTCACTTTCACTGCACTTATCTTTGGTGGCTTTTCCTGAGCTTTAATAACTTTATATAACTGAGACACTTTAAGAGGTCCCGCGCTGATTTTGCTGGCCATCAAACTGGTGAGTGCCTTACCCACAACTTCCACATGGGATGTTTTAATTGACTTGTATGAGACACAGTAGAAGTAGCCTGGATTTTTCGTGGAGCCAAGCCTGAGCAATTGATAGTTGCGTTTTCCATACTCAAATAAAAAGTTTCAAATAACACATTTTTCGTGGCTGATCTGGCATTGAACGAGGCACTGGTGGGAGTCCGTTTTGTGACAATAGGAACAGTTATTACAAGTTAGGAGCAGCGGGTACTTAATGGTGTGTGGAGCCAGTGGTGAATAGCGACGCTGGTGTTTGGCTATATCCCAGAAAAGAGGTCAGATGGCCAAGCATTAACAATGCAGGCAGAAGATAGTTAAGAGCATAGGTCAACTACTGGGAAGGATTCCACGATGGCTCTGCGGTAAGCTTGGAAGCCTCCAAATTTGAGTGGTGCTCTTTGGGTCGTAGAACTACAACATTTTGGCATAGGAGTGATTTGCTTCAAGTGTTATTGTGTTGTATTGTTCTTCCATTTGTATAGTGCTTACTACCCCAAATGCATTGAAGTGCTTTGCGAAGGGCAGCATGCTGCTCTGACCACAACGTTAATGACTAATCCTATGGTTATTGCGTTTTACCATTGAGCCATTATTCTCTTATCTGGAGGAGATTATTCCATGTATTTACTCCAGTGTCTTTGTGGTGTGTTAAATTAGTAGGAGTTAAGTAGCGATCATTCTTGGGGTGGGATGTGAGTTAACTCATATGGTTAGTGGGGTTAGTAAATTAGCTACTGAAGTTTGGCTATCTCTAGGTTGCAGAGGAGACCAGATTATGATGTTTGACATGATATGTGGGCTATTTGAAGAAATACAGTAATAGAGATTAATGCAGACGTTCATAATTTAGGGTATGCTGTACTCACCAGAGGAGGCTTGAAGTGGATAGGGTCATTTAAAGATAAAGGACAGGGAGCAATCAGAGATTTCACGTCAGCCATAATTTGTATGCTGCGTTTTAGGAACATAGAATAGAATTTTGAGATTGCATGCACTTTGAGGATGCACGACTGTGGAAAGGAACATCACTTTTTGCATGCGAGTTAGTGCAATATTAGGTACTTTTTCAGAGGCCCTGGAATCAGGCAATTATCTGTCCAGTCCTAGGCTGCTGCTACTAAAATAGAGCTTCAGGTCAGAGGTTGGAAGCATAAAGTAGTGGCTGAAACAGAGATTTAGGTTGCGCTTGTATGAAGCAGTTACCACGTAATAAAAGCAGCGTGAGATAATTTACGGTAAGTAATGCACACATCGAAAAGGAGGTTCTACAGATGCTGAGTGGCTTCCTCGTGGAAAAACCTTAATGCATTTACTTTGTTATCGCAGCGGTACGTCTGGGTACTGAATCCAGATGGCAATCTTTTTAAACTGACAACCCCCTCTAATAATGGTCATGACTTTAACTGGAAGAATGAAGAAATGGCATCCAAAGGCAGAAAGCCCCTTTCATCTCCTAGCCCCCATGTGAAAAAGTAGTGTGCCAACCACGAAAATGGTGTAGTGACAGTAACTACAATATGTCTGACCCTAGCGGTTGATCTATAGAGAAACTATCATAATAGGCGACATTATTTGCGGTGGCTGGAAAATCTCAAAATACGGATTCCAATTGTTTTTGGTGTGTACTTATTTCATGCAGAGATTGGGGCGTCTGCCGAAGTTTCAAGGCGTGTCGGGTATTATTCCCATTGCTAGCTGCCTACTACTTCTGCATTTAATTTAAACCAACCAATAATGGTGCGCACTTGGTTCAAAGTAGCGCATGTTTAATTGTAAAATAGAAATATATTTAAAATGCCATTTTTTATATGCATAGTAGAATTAATTGTTGCTTGGCTATTCGCGTTTTTTTTTAGAGCTGTAGCTCGTTATACTTTCAACTAGAAGGGAAGCGCGCCACCTAGCGACAATTTAGAGATGTACAGTGTGCAGATTTTAATTGTGAACTAGGCTGCATGCATGAATCGAGAGTGACCATTGTTAAATTAAATTGTAATTGTTACTTTATATTATTGCGTTACATATGGCACTTTTTACACAGCGTTAGGAAATAATAACGCCAATATAAAAAAAAGTTTATAAAATGTATATGTCATGCTTGCTGTATACATTTGTCTGATGATCACGTCCAAACGCCATTCTTCTGAGTTTATTGTGAAATGTTGTGGTACGCAAGGACGTTTATAGTCCTGCCAAGTGCCACGCATGTCACGTTGGAGTAACGCATTTTAAGTTCACGCATTAGAGCATGGTCAGTAATTTGTTAAACAAACTAGATGAAGAGAAATCTAAGCGGGATATCTCTTTTTTTACCCTGCGTAGTTGTGGATGACTCTATTCTTTATTATCTGTCTGACAGTGACACTTGGTGGCAGCCAGCTCCTTTGGTCTAAACAGACGTAAGTGCGCTGCTGACACAGGGGAAAGCTTACATGAGCACCTGAAAAGAGGCGCTCTTATCCGACTAGACCTGACAGTGCTCCAGCTCTATGTTGCAGCTGCTGGGAAGAGTATTGGTGCAAAGTAGATGGGGTGGCTTAGCACTTGCTCACTGTAGTGCTGTAGCCAGCCGCCGCAAATGTCAGTCTGTGGACAGAGGGGACGATGAGGGGGGAAACAATAAATACAAAATAAAAAAAACATACCTTTCTCGACGTTCCTGTTGACTCCTGCCGCTCTTCTTCTTGTGGTGTCCCAGCATTCACTGGGACACCAGCTCGGGCTCCTCTGCAATCCCTGTGATGCTTTCATGCTAAACCTAGCATGAAAGCTGCGTCAGGATTGATCTGAGTGGCTTGAACTGCCACTCAGACACAACCTTGGGATCTGTGCAGTTTCTCCAGCCCGGCTATTGAATAAATGCAGGATGGAGAAACCTAAGTGTGAATGTGTGTTTGGTCAGCCTGAGACAGCCAGCCAAACACACATGCGCACTTAGGTGCACTCTCTCCTCATCCCCCCTCCCACTTTCTGTGGCCTGCCCTGCCCCTCACTGCACTGCTGGCTGAGCCATCAGATGAAAAATAAAAAAAATAGTGTAACTATCATTTTATTTTTCATCTCCTAGCTCTTGGCCAGGGGAGCAGTGCCATTGCGGAGGAGCCACCCCTGGCTGTTGCGCATGGTTCATAAAATAAATCCAATTTACTGATATTTGGTCCAAGCTAAGGAAATGAAATAAATGTGCATATCTAAATTCTTCTTGCAGGTGGGAAAGACCATTGAATGAGAAACACTGTTTATATTTTGCAGGGTTTTTGTTTGTAGGCGAGGCAGAGGTTGCCAAGTGACCTTCTCTTATGTGATTTACACTTTCAGCCAGTTCTGACTTTGCAGTCTGATTAATTACCTAGTCATCCTATCAGGCTAAAACCCTTTCAGTTGGCTACACTAAATACTGGTTTATAATGTCGTCACTGCAGGTGGTTACATGCTTTATTTGTCTCAATAAATGTAAACGCATTTAAAAAAGCTTCCTTGTTAATTGCATTCATATGAAGGGATTGGTATATCCCATACAACAGCCAATACATTTTGGCCCATCATAGGCATATCTACACAACTTAGCTGAGCTGCGCTTATGTTCAGTGTGTGTACAGGTTGGTGGTAGGGCCATGCACTTATTAAATGAACAAAACTGCTTTTCTGCACTCACCACAAAACATAACTCAAAGTGTCACACATAAGGCAATCAAATGTCACATAAAGACAGTGAAAGCACAGAAATGTCACACTTACGGAATTCGAAAATTTGACAGCTATGCTGCTGCAAACTCAAGTTTGCGAGCGCAAGCCGCCCTGCTCTTGCTCCGATCCCAATTGTCAACCTCATAACCAAAGACTTCAGGCGCTACTATTTTTCTCCACTCTTGTTTTGATGAGATATTTTTGCACAACCTCTGTCTCTTTATTGTGCTCGAGACTTACTCTGTAATGTTTTTGAACGAGTTTCCAGAACCTGGCCTTAGTAAATCTGGTTTACAGTGCCTTTTCCCAACCCATCCCTTGCACGTCTGTATTATAAGCAAAGGATTGCCTAAATCGGCAACTGATACTTTTGGTTCTCTGCATTTGAGGTTTCTTGGCTTTGTTGGAAGGAGGACTCTCCCAGCCGTAGGACGTTTGTGGTGATTGATTCAAACCATGTGCTTAGTGTGAAGAACCTGTCCTGATTTCAGTGAACTTCTGAGGATCGGACGTACAAATGGGTTAGTACTGAGGTGCCTGCATCTCTTAAGAGTGAGGGTTCTCTCGAGTAGTAATGTGCAATGGACCCCGCCCCCTCACACAACACACTTAGAATATCTGATGGTACTGACCGCCATCAACACAATTCAAATGAGCGGTAAGCCACGCAAGATCAAACGTAGGAGTAATTCGGTAGGTTCATACCTAATAAAAAAATAGATGTAACCCTCGACTTTCATCCAGAACAAAGAACGAGCTACTGACGGAGCATATAAAAGCATGTCAAATGTGAATGGGCATTGCACACAGTTTAGCTTTGCTTTGATGCCAGCAGCATACCCTCGCTACATTTGGGGCTCTTGTGTGCATTCTTCCGTACATTCTTCCAGAGCACGTGGCACATCAGTTTCTCCCTAAACGGGAGACGGTCAGGAAAGGGGCATTACATATGTTCACCCGTCTTTGCAGCTGGTCAGCTTTGTCCAGGGAAGATAGTATCAGAAAATGCCCTCACTAGGATCCTTTATGATTCACACGGGAAAAGGTGAATTGCACCTTATAGTCGGAGTATATGAAAAGGTAATTTAATTACTTAATCTGCTTGAAGTGCTACTGAGGTCACTGTTTTTTTGATGACGTCGATGTTCCTAACCTTGATGTGTCAGCATTATGGCGACAGAGTACACCAAGTTATAAAGTCTGCAAAGGGTCTTGACTTAGTGGCAGAACATTTTTCACTTGCTGATGTGCTTTGAGTTCCAGTTAATTTTGGGCCTTGCAGTTATTAACTGCTAGTGGGGACAAGAACCAAACACACACTTATCTATGTCCTTAACTTTTTTCAGCTTCAACATGTTAAGAGTGTTTTCAACGTATATTCAGCAGGGGAGAATGAAAGTGTATATCATGTGTAGGATGGGGCTTAAGTGAACAGTAAAAATTAGGAGCATAGAAGTTGGCCTCAGAGGGACTTATTGGTTGAGCGGTGATGGTTGGAAAGTTTGAAAGGTCGTTATTTAAAACTTTTCTGCGAGGAAAGGGGGGTTCATTCTAGTGCTTCTTCCCTTAATTCCAAGTTCCTTTAGTCTTTGCCGCCTTCCTTAATCCTAAATCACAATGAGTACAATTTGTGCAGTCAAGAAGCAATATTTTGTCCCCCTCTTTGAATGCTGCTCTTGTATGTGGGCCTTGCAGTGGCTCACCAAATTCCTGTCTATGTGGTGTTAAATGCCTACTGTAATTTCTTATTTCCTATTTTTATATAGTAACAAAGAGTTCAAGTGATCGCAGAGGTGCAAAATCCATAGAAATGTCACCAGCGCCAATGAGATCTATTGGCCAGGCTGCCAAGACACATCAGCATCAGCAAAACCGTATTAGCCAAGTACTCCAAGTGCCAGCGGTCAATTTATACCCGAAGAAGAAAGGCCAAGCCAAGGACCACAGTACATGTAGTGAGTTTAACATCTGCCTTTTGTATGTCTTGCACGTTTATATATTTTACATTGTATAACCATAGCAGAAAAGGAGAATCTGGGGTTGGAGAGTGAGGGATCGAGGGAGAGCCAGAGAGAGACCCCGTGTGTCAGCGAAGTCTCTGTACAGCCGTACCGGCTGCAGTCCTGTGGCTGGGTCATCGTCAACCTATTGCTTTTGCCAGAAATGCCTATAAATGTAGCCTAATTCTGTTCTCCATTCAGTACAACCACGTTAATAGATTGATTAACTACTGTGATGGAACACATTAATAGTTCACAGTACTCTGGTACATGCATAGCTTCACTATAATGTTTAGGTATGAGCCTTACAATTTGCATTTATTGGATATGTGACGACTCGTCAGAAAAAGCTCATTGGAAAATCCCACCTCAAAGCTGCAGGGTCGTCTTCAGAATATACTTTTTAACTGTTGTGTGTGGCTTATACATGTTTTTCCTGGAGAAAAAAAAAAACTAATTTGAAAGGCATGTATGGTTACAGACCAAAACCTAAAAAGCACTGACATTCCACAAGCACTGATCACACCCTTAACTATGACATCACGGTCACATTGCAGAGAATAAATACCACAGTCCACAACAGGGGTGTGAATTTTAATAAAAAATCTACTTGTCCATGGGATAGATTGCTTCATAAATCTACTTGTCCTGTAACTAAATCGACTTGTCCCTTTGGTGCCATATAGTGTGGCGACAAATTATGGCAACCTTCACAATATATAAGAACTCTGCTAATAACCTCACTGATTATGCCAGGGCTTCTACTATGGTAGGGTTTGAATACTAGCAATTTCCTTATTTTGGTACGTTTCCACAGATGTGCATTGTGGGGCTGGGCGTAGCAAAAAGCAATAGTTCCAGGGTTGGAATGCTCTCTTGAGTCTGTGCAAGTCTACTAACTTGCATGTTTTAGAGGTTTTCACCAGCTCTTCTCTAATCTTTACCCATACTGAGAGAGCATGGAAATTTATTCCTGACAAAGGCAGAAGTAAAAGTTCATCCCGGGTTGGCGAAAAAAGTGGTTGGAGGGAAAGTGAAGTTATAAACACTCAATAGATTTTCACATGAGCAAGTCTACACATATATATTTGCTCATGCTGAAATGCAGTTCACAGATATTTCTAGGAGTACCACTTCCTGGCCTACTTGTCTAAGCTCATGGTCAGTCATGAAAGCAGTAAATCTGCATGAACATATATCCTGAGTGCAGTGCCCTTTTGTGACTTTATTTAAAAATTGGATCCCTTGTAAGGTCTGGCGTTAACAAATGCATTTTATTTTTATTAAAATTCAGTCTCTCTCCCCATCAGCTAGCAAGTGACAGCATTGTGCTCTTTCACAAGGGGCATATCAGCACAAAAGTAGGTTTTTTCAAAGCCATGAACTACTGTGACAATGTGTGCTTTTTGAGACCAAAAGATTTCTTTGCTTTTTGCCAGTGTTTAATAGTGAGGGCAGGGGAGCTCCCACAACAATAATTAACAATCATTTTTTCACAAAACCATGTCAAGCAATCAATCAGTCAATCAATCAGGATTCTTATAAAGCGCTGCTAATTATCCATTCAGGTCTCGAGGGACTGGGGGAGGGGAAGCCATGCAGGGGGTACTGCTGCTCAGACAAACTGCTGGATGGCCAGTTCAGACGAAGAGCCAGGTCTTGAGGTCCTTCCTGAATAGAGGCAGATTGCCTGAGATGAAGAGAAGAGAGTTCCAGGTCTTAGCGGCGAGGTAGGAGAAGGGTCTTCCTCAGGTTGTGGTTCAGTGAATCCATGGGATGGTGGCCAGAGCCAGGGGAGCGGAACTGTGTTGTCTGGTGAGCGTGTGGAAGGTGAGGCTGTG
Organism: Pleurodeles waltl; assembly: GCF_031143425.1. Taxonomy (NCBI): domain Eukaryota; kingdom Metazoa; phylum Chordata; class Amphibia; order Caudata; family Salamandridae; genus Pleurodeles; species Pleurodeles waltl. The sequence goes on from NC_090446.1 coordinate 716,815,092, forward strand.
GTTGAGGTATGCAGGTCTGATGTTGTGGAGGGCCTTGTAAGCATGTGTGAGCAGCTTGAAGGTGATTCTTTTGTTGATTGGGAGCCAGTGAAGGTCTCGGGTGTCCAGAGATGTGGCTGTGGCGAGGGATGTCAGGATAAGTGTAGTGGTGGCCTTCTGGTTTCTTTGCAGCTTCATTTTGAGCTTCTGGGATGTGCCGGCATACGGTGCGTTACCGTAGTCGAGCTTGCTGCTGATGAGTGTCTGGGTGACTGTTCTTGTGAATTCGACAGGGATCCTCTTGAAAAGTCACACATTGACAAAACCAAAAGGCTCACATACTGGTTTTGCCAGTAATAATCTTGTGAAACTAGTTACATTGATTTTCCATTCTGAATATTTTTTGTTTTTTAAATACTGGCATGCATCAACACATTTTACTAAATGATGCCTCAGAAAAATAATACCTAACATTTTACAGTAGATTAGCAAACCATTTTTTTCCTAGTTGCATTTTTTGTGAATATTTTATTTCGAAAGCAAAGAATCCACAATCTTGCTTTCAAACTTCTGCAAATATTTGTATCTAATCAGAGAGCATTCTGGGAACATTATATGTAGCTTCATATTAGTAAACATTGCAAACATATGTACTCATTTTTATACTGGAACTACTATCAGTAGTGCAGTCTGAGTTTCCAATATTTCCTTAGAGTGCTCACCCTAATAATAAATGCTTTGTACAAATACAAGTTTGAACAGCATTCACCTATGGACACAAATATTACCTTAACTGCAGACAGTGCCCTTAACTGATCCTTGTAGTGTTAACTGGCAGCTAAATGGTTTGTGCTGCAGGGGGCTGGACCTACTTGTCCCAAGAACAAAATAAATATGAAAACGTTTTGTCCTTAATCCTAAACAATATGTATTGGCCATAGGGCTATATGAATTCTATACCCCTGCAGCAATCAAATGTCCTCAGCCTGGTCACATGGAAAGGAAAGTCAGTCATAGTTCCACTGTTGGCACTTAAGGTCCTCACATAGAATAACCTGAGAAGAAATGCTGCTGTGTTTACACCCACAATTAGTAGATTCTTTATAGAGATTTGGTGCTGATTTCCTTCTAGAGAAGTCACTGAGACAAATGGCAGCTGCAGTTCCAAGCTTCAGTAAAAAAAAAAAAAAGTGTTCTTAAAAATTGAATGATTTGGAAACCTTAAGTACCAGTGCCAGTATTTATATTTCATTCTAATAAATATACATAGATGAAATGTTGCTGCAGTTCCACCACAGGTAAAATATAATAAAGAATGCGGTGGGTGCAATCTGATAGAGATAGCTAGTTGCAGATTCCTTACCTTAGAATTTACCCCAGGCATTACTCTGGATCTGGAGATTTTTCACGAGTAATACCCCCACGCACTGTTAGGTGGTGTCGATCGGCTCAGTGTCCGTCGTCGGTGTCTTGCGCTCCGGATATGATGTTGCTGGTCCTATGAAGGCACCACATGACATGCTGACGTCACTTCTTTTCTTGCTGTGCAAGCTCAAAGGAGAGCTTACCCCTCTGTCATTTAGCTGATCTTTTTTTACTTTGTGTTGAAGTTTTTTGAGTGTTGACACTTTTGGTTCGTCAAGGATGTCTTTGCGTAGGACTGGGTTCAAGCCCTGCGGATCCTGCCATTGGATGATGTCCATGACAGATCGGCACCTTGTGTGCCTGTGGTGGTGTCTGGAGCGCAACCATGAACTGAAGTCGTGCTTCGAGTGCCAGGCCGTGAATCGGAAAGCTTTGAGGGAGTGATCCCTAAAGGTACTTGCGGCCCAGCACTCAGCTCAGTGTCGCTCTCGGTCGAGAGGAAGGTCCCGAGAACGGCGTGAAGCCCCCATTCTTCGTCATCCTACTCAAAGTCCTTGGGACGCTTGGGTAAGTTAGGGCACAAGAAGAAGTCAAAGAATAACAAGTGTTCTACTTCACCCTGTCTGTCGATGAGATGAGGGTAAAGGAGCATCGTTTCTCTAGGCCCTCGTCTTCGGAGCCTACGTCTGGGTCGGCTCTGCGCCTCCCCGAGTACTTGGGAACCAGAGCAACCCCTGCCCAACTCAGGGACTTTTGAGGCCATGCACCTCATCTTTGGGCAGACCGGCTCCGCTGGAATGCCTTCAGGCCCCGCTGAGTCAGAACGTTACCCCCCCTTCCATGGGTTCCAAGCAGACAGCTTCAGCCCCGGCTCCAGGGGGTACCCATGGATCCATTCTTGGACCTGAACAGGCATTGATCGTACCGCCTCGACCTTCACCGATGCCAGTTCAGATGTCACTCTCAACGCTGCCAGTGCCCCCTGGGTGGTGTCAACCCTATCCTCATTACTGACTCCAACACGGAGCCAAACCGATGTCGTGCAATACTGATTCAAACTTAGACAGGGGACTTTCTCCCTATTTCGGATCCTGACCCTTATTCTTACTGGGGTACATTGAGGAATGGAGGGGGGGAGTTGCTGGACCCTTAAGATACCAACTACATCTTGGCAGCTCATCTGTACAGGTCAGGGGTTTCAGTCTTCCCCCTATCCCGATGACTGGCTGTTTAAGGGGGACTCTCTTCAGGCTGTCATCTCTCACCTCCAGACTATGGCAGACCTCTTTCATTCACTGGGGTTCACTATAAATGTGCCAAAGTCACACCGTACTCCCTCTCAGATGCTCCCTTTCATCAGAGCTGTTTGGGACACAGTGCACTTTGATGGTTTTCCTCCCAAGCGGCGAGTCCAGAATATTCAGGCCATGATACTGATGTTTCAGCCTCTATCCTGGATTTTGGTGAGAGTGACTCTGAGGTTGCTGAGCCTGCTGGCCTTCTGCTGGTGACACATGCCAGATGACATATCTGGGCTCTGCAGTGGGACTTGAAGTTCCAGTGGGCACAGCATCAGAATAATGAAGCGCAGTTAGGTCAGAGGCATATACCTTTCCCTTCCCCAACCAGATGTGACAGTATGACAGATGTGTCACTACATGGGATGTGGCAGCCACCTGGCAAAGGCGGAGCTCAGAGACATTTGGTCTCCTGCGAAGTCTGGACTCCACATCAGCCGGTTGGAGCTCAGGGCGATCAGACTAGCATTGAAAGCATTTCTTCCCTTTCTCAAAGAGAAGGTAGTGCAGGTGTTCACGGACAACATCACTGCATGTGATACTGTCACAAGCAGAGTGGGGTGAGGTCATAGACCCTTTCTCAGGAGGTTGTGCGCCTCTGGACATGATTCGAACAGCAGGGCATATCTCGGGTAGTTCAGCATCTTGCGGGCTCTCTGAATGTCATAGTGGACAAACTAAGCCTATAATGCGTGGTCGATCACAAATGATGTCTCCATCTGGAGGTGGCGTAAGGTCTCTTTCAGCATTGGGAAGAGTCTTGGTTAGATCTGTTTGTCTCCGCAGAGAACATGCAATGTCAGCAGTATTGCACATTGGAGTTTCCAAGGCAGCACTCACTAAGCTATGTTTTTTTTCTGGAGTGGAGCTCAGGCCTCCTGTGTGCCTTTCCACCCATACCACTTCTGCCCAGAGTTCTCAAGAAGATCAGGAACAATCGGGCCCAAATGATCCTTGTGGCGCTGGACTGGGCCTGAAGAATCTGGTATCCCAAGCTATTGAGCATGTCCATCGATTCTCCCATCATACTGACCCTTCAGGAGGATCTTCTGTTGCAGCTATAGCGGAAGGTTTTCCACACTTCTTGCGTGGAGATGGAGAGGCAGCAGTTGACAGTGTTTGACCTTGCGCCCAAAGTCTGCAACGTTATCTTGGCAGCCAGGCGCGTCTCCACCAAAATGGTATACACCTGTTGTGTTCTTGGTGCCCAAACAAGTCTGATAGTCCCTTCGCTGTCCCTTTCTTTGATGTTCTATTGTTCATACTTTCTTTGACCCAGCAGGCTCTGCTTTGGGCACTCTCAAAGGTTATTTGTCTGCAGTCTCTGCTTTCTTACAGTTGCCTGATCAGCCTTCTTTGTTTAAATCCGCTATTGTAAATGGGTTTCCCAAATGCCTCACCCATGTTACCTCCTTCCCCTTTCATTATGCTCCAATGGGACTTGAATTTTGTTCTGGCATTCTAGATGTGTGCTCCTTTCAAGCTTCCCCACAATTGTCCTCTCAGGCTTCTCACTTTGAAAACAGCCTTCCTTGTGGCCATTACTTCTGCCCACAGCGTTAGTGAGCTGCAGGCATGGCCATCTAAGCAACCATACCTTTCCATCTACCCTGACAAAGTGGTGTTTCACACACAGGCCTCCTTTCTCCTGAAAGTGGTTATGTCCTTCCATGTAGGCTAATCCATCACCTTGCCTACTTTTTACACACCCCGCATCTTTCTAAGGAAGAGGAGAGACTCCAGCTCCTGGGCTCAAAAAAATGTCTGCATTCTACCTTGATTGTACTGAAGAATTCCGGGTGGATGATCAACTCTTTTTTGGTTATATGGGTGTGAAGAAAGTATTGGCACTGGAGATGGGTCGTACTCTTCATTAAAATGTGCTACACATTGGCTAAGAAGCAACCCCCCCCGAGGGCTTGTGTGCTCATTTTACAGGAGCTAAAGCTGCAACCACTACGATGCGGAGTTCCAGTCCTGGACACCTGTCAGGCAGCAGAGTGGGCATCCTTGCACATGTTCACCAAACACTGCTACCTGGACAGTCAGGTCCGTAGGGACAGGCACTTTGCCCATTCGGTCCTGCAGAACTTTCTGGTGTGATCTTGGTTCGCAGACCCACCTCTGGGGATGGTATTGCTTGGGTATCTATTCCAAGGTAAAGAATCTGCAGCTAGATGTTTCTCGCAGATGGACAAGTAACTTACTTTTGGTAACGCCTTATCTGGTAGAGACACGCTGTTGATATTCTTAAGCACATTGAATGAAGTGCCTAAATCTAGATGTCACTCTTCTCATCTCATCCTGCATATTAAAAGAAAAGTGGAATAATTTGTAACTTCTGGATTGCCGTGGATGATGTCAGTGGTAATCTCATGCATGGTATGCCAGTGTGGCATGAATTATATTCCTTTTTATTTGCTTTGAGGTGGTGCTGGGGTAATATGGAACGTGTAAATGACTGTTTTAGATTATGGATTAGAACCATAATGTCCCTTCCTTTGTGTATACTTTTTAATGGTCAACCCATTTTCAGTTATTTGCTTCTGTAGATCTCATTGTAAATACAGTGTTGTGATAATTCATAGCATTAATACTAGAGCGTTATTAGCTCGCATGAGAAAAGAACACACTTGAAAATATAATAACTCATAGCCATAAATTGGGCAAAATATTAAAAATCATTAGTGGGAAAGAAGGTTTATGTACTCTCTAAACACAAATGAACACCCTTTTGAATGTACTTTGGCTTTGTTTTCACATCAGCAACAGGTTCTCCGCAGAAATCATCACTGTTGGCAGAGGACAGCAGCAGCAAAAGACAGTCAGAGGACACCATATCGATGGTATCATCCTTGCACTCTAGCCCTCCTGGATCTCCCCAGAACTCCCCGCACAAAGGTACGAGAAAGGATTTAAATGTTCTCAGTTACCTTGTACAAAGTGTAAGTACATTTTATTGAAGTACGGACTGTTAAGTGAGCGGGCTTTCAGGAGTGTACTCGAAGGGAAGATCCCTGCACAGTTGTGCGTCGTACAGGATGTCACTGGAGATGGCTTCTTGGTGTGTGGATCTTTCAGCCCGTTAAGACGAATGAGGTCTACCCACCTTCGGTTTACGTCCTTGTTTTTATTATTATGGTATATCCCTTTCTTCCACTTCTCTTGAAGCATTGGAACTGCTTCAAACTGCTGAGCCCACCCTGATCTCTGGGTATTTGTTTGGAGAAAGAATGAGGTTTCATTGGTAGAATAGGAGTTCATCAGAAAATTGTTTGCTTCCTTTTGCATGTAAGGGATCATATACTGATACTACCACATGCATGACATTATAGCCATGCCTCTGGTGATGCATTGCCTGGCTGCACCTCTTCTACTGTTAAATATGTTTTTGTTTGGATTCTCTTCAAGTCATCATATGTACATTTTCCTGCCTTAACACTCTAATTTGCATGAATGTTTCCCATATCTTTGTCAGTTGGGGAAATTTTTTGGTTGGACATATGTTTGCTGTGTGCTTCAGAAATTAACAATTTATCATTGGGGAAATGTATTTGTTGATGGGTTTCCCAGGTAAAGACTGCAAAATAACTATGGAACCCATTGATGCCATAAAAATGCACTCATGTGTAACCTTTACTGCTTGAGATTGTCCACGATCTGAAGGGGGTCAGCGGTATCTCAGGCAGAACCTAGCGAGTCCCAGATTAGAGTTACTAAAAAGTAGTGGAAACTTGATGGCCTCCTTGGTGATACCATATCCTTGATTAAGGTTTTTCGAGCAGTCTGTGGTCTTCTTAGCAGTGTCTGCCTCTGTTCCTCACATACATTACGACATCATTTATTGAGCCCCGTAGTATGCCCAGTGATGCTTATATTAAGTTACAGCGTGGTCGTTTTATGAATTTTCTGTAGAATGAACAGTATTACCTTTTTGCCTACTGTAAAGCACTCAACTTTGGTACACTGTCTTCGACCCTTGCTAAACTTTAATATTTATTTTTTCAGCGGGTCTCCCACTCCTGTCTGTTACATTTGGATCGTCCTCATTGCTTACCTGCGAGTCAGGCCACAAGAGCAGCAGCCATCGTAGCTACGGAATAGGTGGGGGATACTTGCAGAAGAGAATCCAGCAGATCACAGGCAGAGCAGCACAGGATGCAGACTGCAGTCAGCAGAAAGAGGCGGAGGAAGAGCAGCATAGAAAAGAGGCAGGACAGGAGAGCAAGCTCAGGAAAAGGATGAGATCCCCCTTTGGACGCTTTAGGGAAAGGAGCAGCTCGAGGGACAGGCTGGTTTCACCCAGCAAGGCTAAAATAGAGGACACAGAGGGGGCACTTGTGTGTGAACAGCTACAAAGCTCAGGTGCTTCTCACAGCAGCCAAAAAGACCCCGACACATCCAGCATTTGTAGTGGTCAAGGCAGCAGCCACCCCTGTGTTTGGCTCTGTCCACAGATAGGGTCTAAAAGAAGGAGGACGCTTTGATTCACTGCTTGCCCAATGTGGCTGCTGAGAAATTGGTGTCATTGGTTGTTTTGAAAAAGGAAGCTAACATAAGTTCGCAAAATAGGCAGAAAAACTCTATAATTTGCCACACTGTCATATAACTTAAGCTGATCAAAGTTTGCAGTTTTTGGAGGGCTGCAATTTTTTTTCTTATGTTCTGATACACCTTATTTACAGAACAGAAAATGGCGGCAAGCCCTGATAGAGGTACTTTTAAATGTTACCCCGTTCTGTATGTCCAGTAATGCGTTGTACCGTTCGACATCTTCAGCCAGTCTTGCAGTCCAGTTGTGCTTCAGTATTTATTTGCAGTAACTGTTAACTCATGTAAAAATGCATTGTGTGTCAGTTTAGGATTGAACCAGAAGGATTACTTAAAAGTACTGCAGAAGGAATATATCACAGTTTGTTGCAGAAAGCCAGCATTAAATTGCAGCAGACAAGTATCCTTTGTAACAGCAGTACTACCAACAATGAGTCACTGTGACATTCCTTATTGAGGGTGAACTTTATTGCTAGCATGCTCGCCATTTGTTCCTGCATTCTCGCACTCTGCTGGGTAGATATTTTGGGATAAGGTTTACCAGTTAGCATTAAAGGCAGTTGGCTTTCAGAAAACGTATTCATAACAGAATGGCCTTTTAAACATGTAAAAACCTAAGAAAGTCCAGGGAAAGTGAGCAGAGGATATTGTAAAATACTTATGGTATGCCAAGAGTGAAGGGGACTCCCCCTTACCCTAACCATGCATAGCAGAACCAAGGATTTTTCAAGTTTATGCTGGTTCCAGTATAAATGCTGTTAAACTTCTGAATGTTTTGTTCAGTACATTGTACTGGCAGCCAGCAGGCCTTTATTGCTCAATAGTACATCTTTAAATTCAGATGACCGACCTTTGTTATTTTGGAACTGTGAGTAGAACTGTTGACCATCCAGTCAGCCAAGCTAAACTATTTTATTAATTCTTCTTTTTGTACTTTTGTCCTGGCTCTATTAGTTCTTGAAACACGGAAACATAGAGTATGTTCCAAGAACGAAGTTAATATAACTTATAAATTCGAAAGGTACATGTGAAAATCATAATTAGAATCTGATATCTTTGTTAACAAAGAGTACTAGCAAAGACCTTTCCAGATATGGCGTGGCTCTTTATATTACCATCTAAGTGAACATTGTCCATATAGTAGTTTCTTCAAGAATAGTGTAAGATATAGTACACTTTGCAATAATTTAAATCCATATCTAACGAGCAGTGGCTTTGCTACCTTAACTGTATTCCAGCAAGTAGGAAACAGGCAAGTCATGTCTGCTAACTGTTGAGCTAGTGCTTGGCGAGGAAAGTGGTGAGGCATGTAAAGGTTGGTGTTACCACCACATAATGCCACCTCATAATAATTGGATATTTCATTGACCATCTCGTCCAAATTTGCTTGCGCTTTGCCTGAGCACTGCTTTGGATTGGATCTATGAAATTGTCTTCCCTGTAGAAAAGTGTGAAAGGCATTGTCAAGCAAGCCTCCCAGCATATTTTTAAAGCATTATACCCAAACCTTTTATGGGCAGTATCAGAACATACCACCTCTTTATAATGCATTTTCAAATGCCATCTAATTGGCATTTGATCAGACAAATGACCGATGAACTGGCTTTCCTCTGTGCAACTCCCATGTTCTAAAAATCTGCAATTTTTAAAATTGAGCTCCTGATCTTGATTTTCAGATGTATGTTTTCAGCTTTAATATGACAGACTTTGTGGGACTTTAGTATTTACTATTTTTTATAAGTCAAAGTTGTAAATTAATTTGATATAAAGATTCGTTTTTGTTTATAATAAAACAATGTAGGTAATTAAAATATGATATAGCATTACGGTAATTCTATTACCTCCGAGGATGCAAATAGTTATTCCAGTGAACGTACAAAGAATTCATGATAATTGAATGTAGGAATGCATTTTTCCACTAGAAAAAATTATTTCGCATACAAGTTGCAGACTAATGCCCCTCATTCAGAAATCACCATTCATAAAGATAATAGATGAGTGACGTCCTTAAAAACTATATTTATGAGTAAAGATAGGCCTACTTGTATGTTAAATGTATACTATTTTTATGAAATATTTTACATTTCTTAATTTCACTTTTTGTAATTGAAGATGTTTTCTGTGGGCATCGAGCACATTGTATCTAATAAGAGAGAGCCAGTTACACCACATGGGAAAGTACAGTTAAGGTGAAGGCCAGGAAATGCATTTAAGTTTGGGAGGCAAAAAACATGAGCAGCGAGTAAAAGTAAGAACTGAAGTATTTTTCGAAGTTGGTGAGCATTAGTTACTGATATTTCAATTGAATTACGAATAGGGGGTTAGTACACTATATCGTTTGTAGGATATTCCAAATGCAATGAAGATGACTAAGAAAGCGTGGATCACAGTCTTGCTTTTGTAGATGGCACATGCTCCTTGGTAGAATGTTTTCTTGCTTCTGCCTGGCATGTAGTGCTTGACAGTTGGTGACGGCAGCTTGTTATAGTGAAGGTGAGTGGTGTCAGATTTTGTGTCATGGTGGTGTTGGAGATTGAAGCATCTGATGACATGGAGCGCACAGTGTAGTTTAAGTGGAAGCAGGGTGGTTTTAGTAGGCCACTAAACAGGAAACGTGTGCCTGCATTCAAAGCTCTCCTGAAATCAGGAGGTAGGATGAGTGATTTTTTTGTGTAGGTGCTAGTCTTAAGGTTCATCAGTATTTAAAGTGAATGCGAAATACACGTTTTGATTGAGTGTGTATTCACTGGATTTTGTGTAGGTTTTTAAAATGGGGTGATGCGAGTCAATGAGGGACTGAAGACTAAGGCTTCCATAAATGTGGTTGTAGTAATTTGTGGAGTATCTGTAAGAATTCTGTCCTGTGAAGATGATATTTTATGTAGTATCTAAATGGTAACTAATACAGAACACCATAGTCAAATATTTAAGAAGGAAAATAGTTTTGGATCGAGTTGGGACATCTTAAGTTTACTAAGTTTACTTGGAGTGAACATAAGTTCAGCTTGTGTCTTAGTTGCTGTAGTGGCTTTTTAGCGATTAAATAACCTGGTCAACTCAAACATAAACACAATAGGCAAATGGAAGAGAAAGGACAATATCACATTTCTTCTATTTTGTCTTTCTACGCTGGTAAGTGTTGATAAGGAAAAGCTTTTGTTTTGGGATCCTCTTCGCTTCATGTCCTTCACTTAAAAGAAACACAATTTATGTCAAGTTTTATCAATGTGTTCCGTTTCCTTATTTTAATACGTTTCCTTTTTCAATTTTTTTTTAATGAACGTCTACAATTCAAATACAGTATGAATGTTTTTCTAGGTACTAAAACAAAAGTTTTACACAGACACTGGCCCTCCTCCCACATCTTGCCCTCATGCATTTGCCTAGTATTCCTGTGAGGATTTGAGGAGGCGGTGTTTGTATTTCAGTGTCATCGTGGTAAACTGAACATTAAATAGAAGAATGCTTATTGGGGGTTGACTGTGAATAACCCATTTTATACTGAACTCTAGATCATTACTGGTACTTGTAGCTTGTGACATCGTCAGGTGCGATGGTGTAACCTGCAATAGGTACAAGGCACAATCATCTGAGTCTTGCAGTTGGCAGTGGTGTTACCTTTGTATAAATGGTACAGTGGGTTCAATAATAAATGTTTTCCTTCGGTCGTTTTCACTTATGGTGGTTGATTGTTTTGTTTTAAGAAACGCCTGTCCTTTTCAACTGCTAAGACCCGCATTAGGCTTAGGCGAAAACAGGATTTTCTGCCCAAATCTGCATTACAAGCCCCTTTTTATACAACATTGGGTAGGTGATACCATGGTTTATTCTGGTGATAAATCCACCATGTCAGACCTGGTGGAATGTGTCCCAAAGGTTCGGTAAGGAGTTCAGGGATATCTTGTGGTAAACAATGCAGTGAGATGGTTACTCTCCTATACCAATAATCAGTGACTAGGGGATCACTTCTACTGCTGAAGTAATAACATAGTTTGGGATGACAGAAAACCTCGGCTTTAGCAATACCTTTTAACTTGTAATAGTGCCATCAGAGACCATACTTTATAAAATGTGACCAATATTTATATTGTTTTCAATTATCTTATTTTCTCTAAAATGAGAACGTTTTGCTTTGTTTAGGCTATTCCCTCATACCATCCACCAAGTCTGATAACTTCTCAGACTCCAGCCACAGCGAGATCTCTTCGAGGTCCAGCATTGTCAGTAACTGCTCCGTTGACTCAATGTCTGCTGCCCTCCAAGATGATAGGTTGCTACCTCACAGTCATATTGTAATGGATTCGCCAGGGCCTTCTGAAAGAAGAGAACACCATCACACAGTGGGCAGCCACAGCCAGCCTTACAGCAGGTAAGATAAGGGGCGCCTTTATTATTAAATAACGACACAGAGCTTTAAAATAAATCTCATGTATTATTTTAAGATCACCTCTAATTTCCATTTCCCAAATACACTTTGCAAAACTTAAAGCTTGGGTCCGACTGTCTGTTATGTTGACTGTAGCGATAGAGCACACCATGGTTAACTCAAAGCACACCTACACCTACTCCTGGAGACATCAGGTGTTCCCCCACACCCAAGCCACCTAACATGTAAGAGGGTGCCAAGGTGGGAAACTTGGTCAAAGGTGTGTTCCCCATCAATATCACCAGTGCTTATCTCTTCCCATGACCTAAGGGGCGAAAAGCAAAGTCTCAACTGTAGGGTAGTGTTTGCCTTTCAGTACCGTTCTTTTCATTTTTAGAGTTCTGAAAGATTTATGCTGAGATGCAAATCGGAACCTCTCCAGTATTTACTTCAGGAATATTAATGGCTATTTGGCTAATATTTAGCAGAAGTAAAATAAATATTGTAATCTCCTCCAATGTAAAGCAGTATGCTTTGTTTACCTTTGGTCCAAAAATTACTGAAATGTCTATCTATCTATCTAGCTATCTATGTGTGTGTGTGTGTGTGTGTGTGTGTGTATATATATATATATATATATATATATATATATATATATATATATATATATCCTGCAAATAATTGAGTTTTCATTCGTTATACGGCAGCACCATAGACAAATTTCACTGCTGCCATCACATAGACAGGACAATCTTCCATGTGTTGATGCTTGTTCATTGTTTCAAATAAAGTGCAAAAAATCGTGCTACCTCAAAATACAAATTAAATGTCAACACGTTTCGGCTAACGCCTTCTACCGGACATATATATATAATTTTTTTTAATTAAGTAGCATGATCTGGATCACTTCGTTCTGGAGACCCAACCTCCAAGAGTCCAAGTATTTTTTGGATGTTCTAAGCAAATTTTTTACAGTAGGTAGAACAGTTCGAGACTATTGCCACATATCCCTAATATTTAATTAAGAAAGGAAACCTTGTACCGTACAATGTAATACATGTGGGACAACATTTATTTCTCGATTGTTTCTCTTGGAGGGGATTTCATTTCCAAGTACCTAGTTTCATGCCTGCTAAATATACTTCCGCACATTTTGTTAGAGGACCTTGGAGTTGTCATTTGACATAATCATAGCAGCTTGTTGTCATCTTCATAAGACATACTCTTCATTTAATAATACATCTATCAGTATTAGGTGAGATCTGATTAGTATAGCTTTTTATGCTAGAGTTCTAAAATAAATGACTGGTAGAGTTGAATCCCTGGAATAAGGCTTTTATTCTATCCTTTCCAAGATCTTTAATCTGTCCTTTCTGATGCCCTCACTCTTCTGTTTTTAGGGCCTTTTGAGTTGGTAGGACTCTGTGAACCTCGCTCTGTGCCATACGATTCTAGTGGACCACAGTAGAGCCATAGACCCAACTTACATGCTTTGAGGAGGAAGCCTGTGGGATAGTTATTCTGCACTATGCCCCTCTCACTTAACCAGAATCAGATCACCTCTCAGCTCCCCTCTTTATGTTTTGGCTACCTGTCTTTCAGTAAACCAGTTTGACATGTTTAGAGTCCTGACTTACACTGATACCAGGCTTCAGTACATAATATTAAAATATGTTGTAGTTTGAAAAGGTATTAACACTCTCTTTAAAGCTCTGTAAACCTCTTGAACCATAGTCCAAATTCCTAAACTAGGCAGGCAGAAGCACCACATCTTGCTGGTTTGCTGCTCTTGCTTGTAATTGTATTCTGAAATAACCAGACATATGTGACAACAATACCATAGGAACAGATGGTTCATTATCCTCCGTAGAAGCTCAGATTTCATAAGCATCCACGTTTTTAATATATTTATGGAGGATAATGGTGGTAGAACAAGGCTATATCTTTACATTCCAGACTGCCTATTGAAGAAATTATGGTGTTGTCATAGTAAATGCAGTATTTGGTTTAGAATGATGGATGAGAAGGGAGCTCAGGAGGAAAACGCATGCATCTTTCATTGTGATTTGAGTAGACTCCTAGTTCTTGAGGATGTCAACTTATGAAGGCTGTTGTCCAGATGTTTGCTGGTGGCAGCCATTTTCAGTGTTTGCATAATGCACTAGACCCCTAAGCAAATAGGAAACAATTGGAGTGAGTCCAACTTATTGGCCTTCACATTCTTTAGAGTTTTGCTTTATTCAAATAATATACCCATTTATTTTTTAATAAAAAAATTGCAATTGTGCGTTTGTTTTTATGGTTATTGTGGCAGATAAACTAAATCCTCTGCTAAGCATATTATTCATTTGTATATTTTGTCATTAAATACAGCTGGTCACCAGCAAGGCATGCAGCAATCAGAGCGTCCTGTGTCACATCAACCATGAGCAACGAAGAGATCTCTCATGATCACATTCTCCTAGATGCCGTTGACAGCGGTCGTGGAAGTTGGACGTCGTGTTCCAGTAACTCTCACGATAACTTCCAGCCTTTTCAGAACCAGAAAAACTGGGACCTCATGAACTCGTACCGCCATACGCATTTAGATGGACCTATTGCAGAAGTAGACCCCACAAACTGCTACACAGAAGATTCTGGTTTAAATCCAGACAGCTGTTCTAAACATAACAGCCAATCAAAAGATAGTGTGGAACTCGATCAGTCTCGGCAAAGCTGGACCTCGTCCAGTTCTCAGTCTGATACCTACGAGACCAACTATGGGACAATCAAGAGGCGAGTACTAGATAATAGTGCAGCGGAGCAAGATGAAGTATTGGACTCTAAGACAAGCACTGACACATCCATTAAAACTGTCACATCAAGTACATCGAAAGGCCTTATAGGTAAGCCAAGGTAGAAGCTTGCGTGTTTGCATCTGTTTTTTTTTCCTCTTTCAAATTGAGCTGTCAAGAAATGACATCAGCAGATCTGGCCTTAGGTTGCTAATGTAGCTTCACATACACAGCACTCCAATAACATGTTTCATCTCGACTCCATTTGCACGAAGACTTCATTTTTTATATGTGCTCTTTAATGTATCACTACATGGTTGCATAAACAACCATTTTTAAAAATGTTTCTGAATAATTTGATACTGCATGGCATCTTGCTTTCTACTTACTCATCATTCCATTTACCATTCCACGTGCTTCCATATGAATTTGGATACAAAGCTCAGAACATGTAGAACTAAAAATAATGTTGCATGTTTGTCCCAAGGTATTTTAATCAGAGGACTTTCAACGTGTATCTGTATCATGTGGCTAAGAGGCATTCAAGACAAACCCATTCTACTCTTACTGTTCAGTATCGTAACATTGACACACCTTTTCTCCCAAACTTGTTCTGAGATCATCTGTATGTACTCTTAAGGGATCGTCTATTTATTGTACTTTGATGTTCATTATTTAATGCAGCTTCACGTACCATAAAAGGTACCACTGCGGGATAAAGTCGGTATCTAGGTTACTACATGACACATTGGTACAACACATTAAAGTCCAGTATAACATACATTTTGAATCATAGTCTGGACCCTGGGTTGGTTTATTTGTAGTGAGCCAGACCCACATCTTCCAGAATTAATTGAACACTTAAATAGAAGCCTTGAATCTTGAACATGGTATCTCTGACTTGATGAAGACATCTGGGAATCTTGCATTACTAGGTCTTAGTCGTTCTATTGTTACTGAAAACAAACACAAAAGTGTTTCACGTTAAATAAGATTATCTTTATTGCAGATATTTTATGAAATGGCACTCCTCCAGGTGTCCAGTACTTCTGAAACAACTAATGTACTGTGTCCCTTCTGAATGCCAGCTCGTCCACATATTTATAGTGCACAGGATTCCAGAGTTGGCTTGCAACTAGTGGTCCATCTGGCATGAGTATGGTAGAGTTTAAAAAATGAAGAAGATGGATCAATTTCTCTGTTAAAGCTATAATGTAATCTTTCTGAAGCTTCTGACAGATGGAGAATTATAGTTTAAAAACCTGCCAAGATGGTTCACCAATTAATTTCATACTTGTCACTCAACTTTTTATGAACGGAAATACTGCTTAGAAGATTTGAGCAATTGAATGATTTTCATTGTGCCTATATGGGCTGAGTGCCTAGTGTTTACTTTTTGTCCTACATTTAACATAATTGATGCCTCCCCAGCTTCTTTGCTGATCCTATTCCATTGACTTGTTAGACCTCTTGTGCTGCTTTGAGGGTTTTCATGCTCCACTGTGTAAAGATTCTATTTCATTCAGGCACCTTCAGAACAATGTCTAATTCAGGAAACTAGATGAAAGAAATGAACCATCAACTTGGCTTAATAAAATCCACTGTAATTCAGCAAATTGACACTCCGTGCTCTTTCTGATAGAGCCATCTAGTTGCAGATTCCTTACCTTAGAATTTCCCCTAGGTGTCAGTCTGTATCCAGAGATTTTTCTTAAGCAGTACCCCTGCCGTTAAATGGCGTAGCACATCTCTGTGTCTGTCGTTGGCGCCGGAGAGTATGTCAGGGGTCCTATATCGGCGCCACCCCGGTGAGCTGATGTCAGTTCTTTTCTTTCTGTGCCAGCCAGAGCCAATCCGAAGAGAGCTACCCCTCAGTCATTTTTTGACTGCCCTTATTTTGACTTTTTTGTCAACATTTTTTGAGTTGCTAACTCAAGGTGCGTCTAGGATGTCATCTAGGAAGACTGTCATCGGACGATGTCTGTGACGGATCTGCAACTGATGTGCCTTTGGGGTTTGGAGCATGACCACGACCCAAAGTCGAGCTCAGAGTGTCAGGCCATGAATCCGAAGGCTTTGAGGGAGCGGTCCCTGAAGCTGATGGTGGCCCAATGCTCAACTCCGCACGAGTCGAGGTTGCGGTCAAGAGGAGGGTCCGAGGAGCAGTTGTTGAGTCCTCCATCATCATCGTCCTACTCCAAGTCTTCAGGACGATCGTGTGAGTTGAGGTACAAGAAGAAGTTGAAGAAAGCAAAACATTCTTTGACTTCACCTCAGCCAATGAGACGGGGGAGCATTGTCGTTCTAGGCCTCAGTCTGTGGAGCCTGCGTCTGGGCCGACTCCATGCCTCCCCGATTTTCTGGGAGCACTAGAGACCCCTGCCCAGTTAAGAGTTTAGAAGGCCATGCACCTCATTTTTGGGCACTCCAACACCGCTCAAGTGCATTTGGACCCTGCAGTCAGAAGGGGCCCTTTTGGGCTCTGCACAGGCATCTTTAGCTCAGAGGGGCTTGGATCTGGGACGGCATTGGTCGTACCATCTCGACCTTCCCTGACACCAGTGCCGACGCTCCCAGTGCCTTCTGTGCCCATCCTCATTGCTGACTCGGACACAGAGCTGGATGGGCATCGTATGACGCCAACAGAAGCTGTGCCTCCTGTGTCGGACCCTGAGACTATTTCTTGTGGGCTGGAGTATAGTGAGGAATGGGAGGGGGTGCTGGACCCTTTGAAATGCCAGCTCGAAGACCATATGGACTAGCATGCAGACTTGGGTGAAGCCAGTGGACTAGGCACCTCCCCAGATACTGGCATGCTTTCTCCTCCTACCATGGCTACGGAGAAGGGTGCTTCATATTCTATGGTGGTGCAAAGAGCAGCCGAAATCCTAAACCTTGAGTTGTCTTCATTGACAGTTAGGCCAAACCTCCTGGTAGAGGTGCTTCAGTCTGGAACTTCATCCTCTGAATCCCGTGATCCCCTTCAATTTAGGGCTTACAGATGTCCTACCGGGTACCTGATCCAAACCCAACACAGGGGCTCCTATGAACAGGACAATTGCCCGCCGCCATCGCTGTACTCTTGGTACCCAACTTTCCTTATATAACACCCCACCCCTGAATACTTGGTGATCCAAGCCTCCACCTCCCATGGTGCATTCCTTTCCGCTCCCCCAAATAGGGAATCCAAGAGGCTGGACACACTTAGGAAGAAAATGTTTTCTTCCTCCAGCCTGGCATTGTTGTCTGTGAACACTGCATTCCTTTGGGGCTGTTACTACCACATTCTGTGTGATATGGATGCACAAGTGAAGCCACAGGTCCCGGAAGAGGTTTGTACTCTCCAAGCAGTTGCTGATAAGAGGGAAGCAGCAAAGTTCATGATCCGATGTGGACTGGACACGATCAACTCACTAGGCAGGGCGGTTGCTTCATCAGTGGCCCTTAGGCGCCACACCTCTTTGAGGACGTCTGGCTTTTCGGGGAATGTCCAAGCCTAATCTTATGGACATCCCCTTTGATGGCACCTGTCTCTTCACAGAAAAAGCACTCAGCGCTTGGATGCTTCAAGGAGCCTCATGCTACCGGCCAGGTCCTTGGGCCTCCTGGCGGCTCTTCATCCCCCCCAGTCTGCTTTTTGCCCCTTTCGTGGCTACGAAAAAGGTGCCCAACCACGTCCGTTCCCCTCTGCGTGGCCGGTGATGTGGAATCCACTGACCTCATGGATCAGAGTGCCAGCGATCCGGACAGTCCACCGCCCTTACACCAGCTGCGCCTCCCCTCCCCCACCATCTCCCCTCACCCAAAACCTTCCTAGTCTGACTCTTCTCCACCAGAGACCAGTCGGTCCAGGATCCGCCAACACCTAATCTGTAGGCAGTCCATCACGTCAGACAGGTGGGTTTTGCAGATAGTCTAAAAGGGCTACTCCCTCCCCTTCGAAACTGCCCCTCCATCCATGCCACCACCCTACAATCAGGTTTGGAGGATCACTTGGCACTTCTCCACAAGGAAGTTATGGCTTTCTTGCCCAAGAGAGCTGTATAGAGGGTTCCTGTGGCTGAAGTTGGTTGCTATTCCTGTTTCTTTCTGGTACCTAAAAAGGACAAGGGCCTCCGCCCTATCCTAGACCTTTGGTCCTTCAATCTCTTCCTCAGGAAGGAGAAGTTCAAAATGCTTACTCTGGCTCAGGTTTTATTTCCCCTGGACCCAGGAGACTGGATGGAAGTGTTGGACTTGCAGGATGCTTACTTCCATTTTCCCTTCCTGCCTGACCACAGACATTACTTTCTGTTCATGGTGGGCCACGAGCACTTTCAGTTCACCGTAGTCCCCTTTGGCCTTACCCAGCACCCCTCTGGAGTTCACCAGGTGATGGTTGTGGTTGCAGCTCATCTGCTCAGGTCAGGGGTTTAAGTCTTCCCTTACTTTGATGGCTCTTGAAGGCAAGCTCGCTCCAGGCTGTTGTCTCACAGTTCTTCCAGACTATGGCGACCCCCCTGCATTCGCTGGGGTTCACTGTAAACGTGCCAAAGTCACACCTGACTCCCTCTCAGACGCTCCCTTTCATCAGAGCTGTTCTGGATACTGTGCAGTTTCGGGCATATCCTCCAAAGTGGCGAGTCTAGGATATTCAGGCTATGATATCGCTGTTTCAGCCTCTCCTGGATTTTGGTGAGAATGACTCCGAGGCTGCTGGGCCTCATGGCCTCCTGCATCCTGTTGGTGGATCATGCCAGATGGCCTATGCGGGCTCTGCAGTGGAACCTGAAGTTCCAGTGGGCGCAGCATCAGGGTAATCTCTCCAACATGGTCCTGATCTTGGCCGGAACTATGCGAGATCTGCATTGCTGGGTAACAAACCGTGATTGTCAGAGGCAGATCCCTCTCCTTTCCCCAACCAAAGCTCATATTAGTTACAGATGCGTCACTCCCAGGCTGGGGCAGCCATCTGGGAGAGGCAGAGATCAGAGGCATCTGGTCTCTGGTGGTGTCTGGACTCCACATCAACCTGTTGGAACTCCTGGCAATCAGGCTAGCATTGAAATAATTTCTTCCCTCTCTTTAGGGAAGAGTAGTGCAAATATTTACGGGCAACACCACCGCCATCTGGTACTGCAACATTCAGGGTGGGATGGGTTTGTGGACTCTTTGTCAGGGGGCTCTGCGTCTCTGGGCATGACTGGAACATCGGGGCATTTCCCTGGTGGTTCAACACCTAGAGGGCTCTCTCAGTGCCAGAGTGCACAAACTCAGCTGACAATGCCTGGTCAGTCCCAAATGGCATCTCCATTCAGAGGTGGTTCAAGGTCTCTTTCATCAGTGGGGAGAGCCTTGGTTATATCTATTTGCCTCCACAGAGAATGCGCAAAGCCAGCAGTTTTAGTCATTGGATTTTCCAAGGTAGCACTCGCTCAGCAACGCTTTTCATTGCAAGTGGAGCTTAGGTCTCCTGTATGCCTTTCCGGTTATACCAGTTCTGCCCAGAGTACTCAGAAAGATCAAGAACGACCAGCACCAAGTAATTCTTGTGACTCCGGGCTGGGAAGTCTGTAACGTTATCTTGGCAGCCAGGCTTCCCTCTACCAAAACGGTATACACCTTTTGGCATACATTTGTGGCATGGGGTTCAGACAAATCTGTTGACCCACTCTCTGCTCCTCTTGCTGAATTTGTCTTGTCATATTTTCTTTGGCCCAACAGTGCTCTGCTTTGGGACCCTCAAAGGTTGTCTAGCTGCAGTCTCTGCTTTTTTAAGATTACCTGATCAACCCCTTTGTTTAAGTCTCCTATTGTTAGCAGGTTTGTTAAAGGTCTTACCGACATGTTTCCTCCAGCCCCTTGGCCCAAATGAGATTTGAATTTGTTTCTGACCTTCCTAATGTGGGATACTTCTGAACTGCTCCATAATTATCCTCTCAGGCTTCTCATGTTTCACCGTTTCCATTGCCTGCTTTTTCCCGCTGCTGCGTCCCCT
This sequence comes from Pleurodeles waltl, assembly GCF_031143425.1. Classification (NCBI taxonomy): domain Eukaryota; kingdom Metazoa; phylum Chordata; class Amphibia; order Caudata; family Salamandridae; genus Pleurodeles; species Pleurodeles waltl. Next base: position 716,835,402 of record NC_090446.1, read on the forward strand.
GCGGCCCCTCCCACCTCCCACCCCTCCTTCTAACCGTTTCCTTTGCCTGCTTTTTCCCGCAGCTGCGTCCCCTGCGGCCCTTCCCGCCTCCCCCTCCTTCTCACCGTTTCCTTTGCCTGCTTTTTCCCGCCGCTGCGTCCCCTGCGGCCGCACCCCCCAGCCCTCTCATTCGTCAGGCCCTCCCGCCTCCCAGCTGCCACTCACACCCTGCCCTCCCCTACTCTTATGGCAGCTGCGGCGGGGCCGTGCCGGTGGCGCGCCGAAGGCACACCAAGGGCAAGCCCGTCTGTGCCTGGACCGCGCCCAGCGGCAGAACCCCTGGCCCCGGCAACAGCCACCCCGTCAGCATTCGCTATAACGCCCACACCCTCCATGCACTCAACACCAGTCGAGACACCACCTGCTTCCAGGCCTCTCCAGAGAGCACGCACAGAACCTTCTCCTGCCACAACTGCTGCTTCACCTGCAACAGACCCCACAAACCTCCTAGGATCAAGACCAACCACCTCCGTTGCATAGTCCTCAACACCCGCTCAGCACACAAGCCCGCCATAGAAGTCTGGGACTTGCTCGACTCCACCTCCCCAGACGTGGCCTTTCCAACCGAAACTTGGTGGAACGACTCCTCAGCACCCAACATCGCCATAGCCATCCCGAACTGATACAAAGTCGCTTGCCGAGACCGCACCAACAGAACCGGAGGAGGCATAGCCTTCGTCCACAAAGCCACCCTCGAAGTCAAAACCACCCTGGACGACTCCTTCAGCGCCGCCGAACTCCTTCTCTTCCAAGTCCGCACCGACCCCAACAACACGCTCAGAGGAACACTCATCTATAGAGACCCAGGGCACCAATCAGCAACGCCATCGCCAACCTGGCCAGCACCCACGCACTCGCCTCCACGGACTACATCCTCCTCCGGGACCTGAACTTTCACCTCGAAAACAACAATGACACCAACTCCACCACCCTGACCGAAAACCTCGCCAACCTCGGCTTCACACAGCTTGTCAACACACCCACCCACACAGCCGGTCACACCCTTGACCCCATCTTCTCCACAAGCAACCACGTCACCTTCAACTATACCACCGAACTCTACTGGACCGACCACCATTGCATCCACTTCACCTTCAAGAAACAGACAGAACACCACCTCACTGAACAACCACCACGCTGACGATGGGGCAAAGTCACTGAATTTCAACTAACCAAGGCCCTAGCCCAGAAACCGCCCGTCAACCCCACCGACCCTGACATCGCCGCACACAACCTCAAGCTATGGATCAACGACTGTGCTGACCGCCTTGCTCCACTCAGAAAACCCTCCAACAACCACATCAACAAAAAAGCCACCTGGTTTACCGACGACCTCCAAGCCTCCAAACGCCGCTGCCGAAAACTCAAGAAAATATGGCTACTCGAACGCACTCCAGACAACCACACGGCACTCAAGGATGCCACACGCAAACACCACCAACTCATCAGGCTAGCAAAAAGATCCTCCTTCAAAACCCACCTAGAAAACAACGCCCACGACTGCAAAGAACTTTTCAGCATCGTAAAAGAACTCTCCAACCCAAACGCCACTGTCAACGACATCACCCCCTCCCAAGAACTATGCGACACCCTAGCAACCGCCTTCCACCAAAAAATCACAGACATCCACGACAGCTTCAACTCCCCTCACACTCTGGACGCTCCTACCCCACCCACCACGAACTCCACCCGCTCCAGCCGACTGACCTCCTGGACCAGCATCAGCGATGACGAAACGTGCAAGACCAGGAACTCCATCCACTCCGGATCACCATCAGACCCCTGCCCACACCACATCTTCAACAAAGCAGACACAGCCATTGCACCACACCCACGGAAAGCCATCAACATCTCCTTCGAAACTGCAAGATTCCCGGAAAGCTGGAACACCGTCTGTCACCACACCCTAAAATCCCGCCTCCACCCAGCAGGAATCCAGGACCAGGCCCTCGAATGGACCACATCCTTCCTCGCCGGCAGAACCCAAAGAGTCTGCCTCCCCCGTACCAATCCAAAGCCTTCAACATCATCTGCGGCGTACCCCAGGGCTCATCCCGATGCTGTTCAACATCTACATGGCCCCCCTCGCACAAGTGGCCCGTCAGCACAACCTCAACATCATCTCCTACGCCGACGACACCCATCTCATCCTCTCCCTCATCAAGGACCCGCACACCGCCAAAACCAACCTCCACGAGGGACTAAAAGCCATCGCCGACTGGATGAGAGACAGCCAGCTAAAACGGAACTCGGCCAAAACAGAGGTCCTCATCCTTGGGCGCACCCCCTCCGCCTGGGGAAACTCATGGTGGCCGACCACGCTGGGTCCCCCACCGACACCGCACGAAACCTCAGTTTCACCCTCGACTCCTCACTCTCCATGTCAAAGCAGGTCAGCGCCATCTCCTCCTCCTGCTACAACACCCACTGCATGCTTCACAGAGTTTACAAATGGATCCCAACAGAAACAAGAAAAACAGTAACCCAGGCCCTCGTCAGCAGCAGACTCGACTACGGCAACGCCCTCTACACCGGTATCTCATCCAAACTCCTACAACGCATCCAAAACGCCTCCGCCCGACTCATCCTCAACATCCCTCGCCACTGCCACATCACCCCCCACCTAAGAGACCTTCACTGGCTCCCCGTCAACAAGAGGATCACCTTCAAGCTCCTCACCCACGTACACAAGGCACTCCACAACACCGGACCAACATACCTGAACAACAGACTCAGCTTCTACACCCCCACCCGGCATCTCTGCTCCGCAAACCTCGCCTTCGCCTCCATCCCCCGTATCCGGCGCAAATCTTCCGGTGGCAGATCATTCCCGTACCTCGCCGCCAAGACCTAGAACACCCTCCTGTCGGATCTACGACAGACCCAGGACCTTCTTTCCTTCAGAAAACCCCTCAAGACATGGCTCTTCGAGCAGTAGCAGCACCCTCCACCCCTCCCCCACCCAGCGCCTTGAAACCCTCACGGGTATGTAGCACGGTTTGCAAATTGATTGATTGATCATGTTAAAAACAGCCTTCCTTGTGCCCATTACCTCTGCCCACAGGGTGGTTGAGCTGCTGGTATTAACATCTAAGCCATCATATCATTCCTTCTATCCTGACAAAGTGGACTAGGGCTTCTTTCCTCCCTTAGGTGGTTACACCCCTTGATGTAGGCCAATCCATCACCTTGCCTACTTTGTACACCCTCCACACCCTTCTAAGGAAGAGGATAGACTCCACCGCCTGGACCCAAAAAGATCACTGCTGTTCTACCTTGATCGTACCTGATAGTTTGGGTGGATGATCAACTCCTTATTGGTTATGTGGGTGCAAAGAAAAGTCTGGCAGTCCAAAAGAGAACCATTTCCTGATGGGTTTTTCTCTGTATTAAAATGTGCTACGCATTGACTAAAAAACAACCCCCGGAGGGCTTGTGTGCTCACTTTAGCAGAGCAACAACTGCAACCACTGTAGTAGCATGCAGAGTTCCAGTCTTGGACATCTGTCAGGCAACAACGTGGGCATCCTTGCACAAGTTCACCAAACACTACTGCCTGGGCAGTCCAGTCCAAAGGTATGGGTACTTTGCCCGTCCAGTCCTGTAGGACTTCCTAGTATGATCTTGGTTTACAGAACCACCTCCGGGATGGTATTGCTTGGATATCTATTCTAAGGTAAGAAAACTGAAACTAGAAGTGTCTATCAGATGATCAAGTTACTTACCTTTGGTAACGCCTTATCTGGTAGAGACATATTCCAGTTGCATTCTGCAAACTGATTTCTGTGGACAGACACTTCTCTTTCAGGGCCCTAGATTTGGTGCAGCAATGGTCAGTGTTCTTCATGGCGCAGTCCTTCTGGCTTGGAAAGTTGTGAAAAGAAACTGACCTGGGTTGGCGCCTATATTGAACCCTCAACGCCCTATCCGGTGCACAAGACAACGGACGCAGAATCAACCGACTCCTCCTGACGGTACACAGGGGTACTACTTGGGGAAAAATCACCGGATCCAGACTGATGTCTGGGGGAAATTCTAAGGTTAGGAATCTGCAACTAGAATGTCTCCACCAGAAAAGGCATTACCAAAAGCAAATAACTTGTTCAGCAGAACCTTTGTATACATTTGAGTACAGCTATACAATGTAGGTTGTGTCCTGTAAAAGTCTTGCTGGATGTCATTTGTTAGTTGAAGATTGTGACTTTTGCTCTCACGCTATATGTGCAACTGTTTAGCTGTTAATCTTCTGATCGTTTTAATCTTGAAAACCCATTTTCATTATATGGTATTTTTATGTTAGATGTGCTGTGTTGTTGTCAAGATGTCAACTGTGAACACCTGTCACTGTCTAAAAGTTGCAAAACTGTCTCAGTTGTAGTAGAAGTTTCCAAACTAGACCTTTTAGCAAACTGATGAATTTTAAACAAACATTTTAGGTTGAACAATTCAATTTGTGTATATATGTTCAGCTGAGTAGAGACAGCAATAGGTAAGTTCAGCAACATCTGATAAATACTTATAATTGCAGGTTCCTCGCCTTGTGAATATTTACCAGGCTGGATTCGGAAACTTTGAGAGCAGTACTCCTGGGCGCCAGTTGGTGGCGTTGTGCGGCTCTGTGCCAGTGTAGTTTGCTGGTGTCAGTTCCTTCCTTTCTTTCTGCACCGTTAGGTGCAGATCTGGAGCTTCTCCTTGGTCTTTTGAATGATTCTTTCAAAAGACAGGACCTGGAAGAGTGTGAGCAGCTTGATTTTTTTCTTATGCAGAAGGCTTTGAGAGAATGAATATCTAAACTAGGATAATTGCCTCCATCCTCCTTTGGGCACAAGGAAGTAGCAGAAGTGACACCCAGTTCCTGCTTCTGATGTCGGAATCCACTCTATGGCACCTTTGGCCAAAAAGACCTGCACTTCCTGCTGCAAAATGGACAGGTGATCCTCTGTCAGGCAACCGAATGATGGTGAAAGTTGTGGTGGGTTGAGAGAAGTGGGAGGACGTAGCCCCAACTGACAATTTGAAGGACACAATTGTCTGAAGTGATAAGCCTACCATTTGTGGCGGACATATTGGATCCTGCCTCTGACAGTGTGGCTGTGTTCTGGCAAGGAGACACAAAATCAGTTCCGAAACTGCTGGAGGGATGGGGACTGGGTTGCACGTTGTCCCTGCTGTCCAGAACATTGTCTCTGAGCATGACAGCTCCAAGCACTAAAGGGCTGAAGACCCTACTGGAGAAGTCTGGCACTGGTAAAATAGAAAACCTCTACCGTAGCCACAGAGACAATGAAATTGCTGGTGAAACTGTCTTGTGGGAGTAGAAATGCCCAAGAAATATGCTTAGGCTCTGCGTCGGTCAGAACCAGGGGCAGCTCGATCAAGGTCATGGTGGATTTTTCTGTGAGTAGGATAGCACTATAGACTGTACGTTCTCCTCCGGCGTCTATGCAAAAAGAACAAGTGCCGGAAATGACACTGGGACCCAAGTCTGCATCTGAGCCAGTGCTGAACCTGATGGAGGTCCAAGGGGCAGAGGGCAGACCTGTCAGCATAAGTCTGACTGGAGGCCCCTGTGGATCCTTGAGGTCTGAAGGTGCACCAAAGAGAGACAGTATTTGCAGCACGACCCCTGTTAAGGCCTCCACGAGCTGCAGAATCACTGATCGACCTAAAAATTCAGGGTCCACCATGACAAACTCTGAATCGGATCCAATGGAGATCTTGAACAAGACCAGAAGGGACGTTCATGCCCTTACACTCTCTTTGGAGTCAGAGAGTGGTGGTAAGGGGCAGATTCCTGCTTTGACTTCTTATGTTTTTTTTTGGACATACCAGAATACTTTGACCATGACCATGACCTACCGCGGAAACCACTTCGAGAGTAGGACTTCCTTTCATCTAGTCCTAGTTTGGAGTCGTCTTGTGTTTGCCAATGAAAAGCTTGGCCTCACAGTCCTGCATGGCCTTCAGATTAATTTGGGCACAATTGTCACAAGCCCTGGAGTTGTGTTCCAGTGCTAGGCAGCACAAGCAAACCTTGTGAGGGTCAATCATAGACGTATAATTGTGACATTCCCTACACAGTTTATACTGAGTGACTCAGAGGCTCTCGGGTTGTTGTCTTCATTCATTATGCTGGCCAAACACACTAGGTGACAAATGCGGGCTTCACAGTGAGACCTAAAATCCCAGTGTGCACAACTTTGGAGGACTTTATCGGGTGGTATTCAGATTTTAGGTGAATCTGCAAAAGATCTGCCATGATGGCCACTGCACTGTTATTAGGTCACTAGCAAGCTGCTCTCCTTACTGTGCCCAGTGCTGATGGTGATCATGGAAGCATTGCTATGGGGTGGGGAGAAAATATGAGAGAGATAGAGATCAGAGGCCTCTGGTCTGCAGCAGCTAATAGACTCAACATCAGTTTGTTGGAGGTGAAGGCAATTTGCTTGGTGTTATAAGGCCTTTGTATCCTTTTCCAAAGAGAGGCTGGTGTAGGTGCTCACAGACAGCACTAACGCCTTGTGATACTGCAACAGAGTTTTGGGCCGTTTGTCAGGAAGCTCTGGGCCTCTGAAAGTGGCTGGACCACCAAGGCATTTCTCTGGTGGTAAACCATCTGGCGGCATCTTTAAACACCAGAGCAGACAAACTCCGCAACAGGCGCTTACCAGATCACAAATGGAAGATGCACTCATATGGTGGCAGAAGATATATTCCAGCAATGTGTAGAACTCTGGCTCAATCTTTTTGCCACCGCTGAGAACGCACAATGTCAACAATTTTGTGCATTTTCAAAGCAGCTCTCGCTCTCTGAGAATCGTTCTGTCTAGATAGGACTTGTGTATTCCTTCCTGCTTCTTCTCCTGACCAGACTTCTGAAGGAGGTCAGAAATTACTGGGCCCAGGTGATGCAATTGTAACCACATTGAGCCAGGAGAATGTGTTACCTGGAACGCCTGGGCATACACATCTGTCCTCCAATGAAGCTTCTTTTTTGGGGGGATCTTGTGTCACAGTAGCAGGGCAGGGTGCTGCACCCAGGGTGTGCACAATCTGCTCCTCCATGCTTGGAGGCAGCAGTTAACAACCTTCGACCTTCCTCCTGTGGTCGTTGATGTCATCTTGGCAGGGAGGCATTATTCTACAAAATCAGTGTATGTCAGAGGTACCCGACACATTGACCCATTTCACCCAAAGGTGTCTGAACCCTTGTTGTCCCTCCCTAGCCCAGCAAGAACTTGCCTTGGGCCCTGTTAAAAGCTACATGTCCACTGTTTCAGCTTTTTTGAGTTTGCTGGATCAGCTTTTGTTGTTTAAATCACCTGATGACATTTTTTGAAAGATGTGCAACAATTATTTCATCAAAAATCTTTTGTGATGCTTTAGTGGATCTTGAACTTGGTCTTTATTTTTTGATGTGCACCCTTTTTGAGCTGCATCACAGTTGTCCTTTGCGACTTCTGACTGTGAAGGCTAGACTGTGTTTCTCATTACCATAAAATCAGGCAGACATGAGCGTGCTGCATGCTCTTTTTGTTAACTCACCTTATACGACTTTCTTCCTGGATAAGTTGGTGTTGAGGACTCCAGCTTCCTTTCTTCCTATGTGGTCACTTCTTTTCATGTTGGACAGGTGATCACCCTTCGGACATTCTTTGTTCCGTCTCATCCCTCGCAGGAGGAAAAGAGACTCCATTGGTTGGTTCCTAAGAGAGGACTAAGCTTTTATATCGATTGTGCCAAAGACCATTGGGTAGAGAGTCAGCTCTATATGGGGTTTTCTGGAGCAAAGAAGGCAAGGCCCATTGTGTTGCTCCCTCTTTCCCCTATTTGACTATTCTAACACTCCTACATCCAGTTAGCTTCAGGGTTGTCTGATACTTTCTTCTCGCCAATTCTTTGTTACTCACCCTCTGCTCATGGTCCTTAAAGAAATTATTTTTATTTTTTGGGAAACCTAGCAGCTGCAGTTTTCTGCCATGCTGCTTTACTTTTATGCATATTACCCATTGGATGGGTATTTTTTTATGTAAATGATACTTGTCATTCAGTGGGACCACACATGCATAGTAACGCACGTTGGTGCATATCTCATCTTGCATGCGCATTACTTCAGCAGCATCATGGTGGGTGCTCGCTTGTGCGTTTGTCTCAACATGCTTTTTTTTTTTTTCCTGGAGCATTGAGCATTTTGCTTTTTGCCGATGGCGTCCGAAATCGCCTAAAAGCATTTGCGAAGACAGTAGAGTTAAAAAAAAAAAAAAAAAAAAAAAAGTGAGACTTCTTAGCTTTACCAGTTCTTGTTTAGGTTGCTTTTACCAATTCAACGTTTGGTCGATGGTATTTTACTGCTGTTAAACTTCATTATCCTTACCCTGGCATGATTTCTGCCTTTAGAAGGCTTATTCTACCTGCAGCCTGAGAATGCCATCTGATATCTGAAATCAGCCGTTTGGTTAGGCTCGGTGGGTGGTGAAATTCAGAGCTTGTGAATACCAGTGCTGGGGAAATGTAATTACAGTTAAGAATTGTTTTCAGGGTTTCTAGACAGTTACAGAGAAAAGAGAGTGTACGAAGCAAACTGACTGGGATGTAGCAATGTCGACATATAGTCCCCTGCCGTCCTCCTCTACATCGCAAACGCCTCACTTCCTTTTTCACTTTGCAGATCACATTCCGACGCACAATATAGCCGTTGTCATGTTCCAAAGTACAAGATAGAACAGATAGCCCATAACCAGACTCACACTGCACAAGCTGAAGGAATGCCTGCAAAATGAAATAAATGACTGAAACTGCACCAGTGTGGAGAAAAACATTGTTTCAGGTTTATTAGGCTAGGTAATTAATTAACTTATGAACGATTCAAGAGCAGCCATCGATGGCAATACCTGTGTCTGCCTGCCCATATGATTAGCCACGAAACATCAAAACTTCACTGCACCTGACGCTACCACTTTTACGTGACTCCTGTGCGTGACCCCCATAGTTCAGGAATGAAAACTTGGGCACAGGGCAGTGCTGCCAGGTAAGCCCTAGTTGCTCAGGCTTTCACCTGCCCACTGGGCTAACAGGCGCCATTACTTTCATCACAGGGTCCTGCTGTAGGGACTCATGCGGGCATTAGCATGAAGCGCTTACTTTGGGCACCCTTCTGTGGCTGCTTTCTGCACTAAAGTCCTATGGCTCAACCTATAACTCTGTCACTTTTACTTTAAACCAGCTTCTTCAAGGGCCTCTTATGGGTAAAGCAGAAATACATCAGTGCCCACATCCGATAGGTAGGCCCCCATCTTTAGCCAAATACCTCTGACCAGGCACATCGATTAGGCTGTGCCTTGTGAAATCAAAAACCCTCTTTTGGTTGTGAAGTTATGCATTACACTGTTCACCTGTTTGTGAGAAATCTTAATAGCAGCCTCTTACCTAGCCCCCCCTCCCCGACAAAATCTGCATGGAATTATCTCTGACCTGGTTATCTCACATGGCCCTCCTAATCTACTGGTGTCAAAAGTTGCTTCCTTCATGGCATGGACCAGTGGACTCCTACGTAGGGCGGTTGAGTAATTGCACTCTAGGTGTATAACTAGAAAATGGGATGGCTCCTAACCAAGCCAGCAGTGTAGTCTGCTAATGAGGTTTGCCTAGTTCGTGCCTGGTTATGAGCTTGTTTATGAAACTAGAGCTCCAGGGTGGAAAACGGGGGCTCCATGCCGTTGCCCGATGAGCTACCATTGTGACCAAAAGAATCGCCAGTGACCCAGACTCAGTTCTCCAGCAAGAAATTAAGAACAGAAACTGGCTTAGCAAACGTGTTTAATGAAGTCAGAAACTTAGTATTACCTCTGCAGGTAACAAAACTCCAATCACAGTAAGCTGTACTACTGAAACAATATGTAGAAAGCATTCAGGACCCTTGAACACAGTTAATACCCACTTTAAAGGATTACTTCCTTCACACAGCGAGTCACTATGCACTGAAAGTGATTTTTAGACAACTTGTTTCATACATCAGCCTTAATTGATAGTGTCAGCTCAGAGCAGAATTTGTCTATTAAAACATGCAAATACTGTTTATTCACAGTTTTAAGCAGTTTTTACAACACTGCCAAAGGTTTATCAGTATCCAGTAGACCCCGCCAGCATGTCAATGCGTGGTGTAGAGCTTATGGCGTGTAGGGGTGCACAAACCCTCCCTTTTAATTTTCTCAAGTGTAAAACCTGCTTTGATCGTTCAGATTGCTGCTCCAATTTTGGTCGAGTCTCTGCCGTATTGTTACTCTGTTTGGCCTGGGAGCCTCAGGTGAGCCTCCATTACCTGGCTGAACTGGTGTTCGTTCAAGCCAAGTCATCCAGGCACAGGTGTGGCTAATGTTGTCCTTTTGGAATTGGTAACTACTGCCCACACCTAAGTGCTCCAAAAAAAGGTATTATAAAGTCCTCTGAAAATAGTGCTATTTCATAAGTTGAGTAGCAAGCTCTGTACAAACCTATTAGCATGTGCCTCAAAACATGGAATCGAATAGTGGCTCCAGCATCCGGGTCTTTCTTTCGACATTGCCCAGTCCTTCACTGCTACCCTGAGTGGAAAGGAGCAGTTGGTATCTAGGTGATGCTGTAGCTTAGTGTTGTGCTGCACTACTACTAAGTGTCTCGTTAGACAAGATAATATGGTAGTGTTTGACTATGGTACATCAGAGGCCTCACCCCTTCTGAATAATAAATGTGTCAAGGCTTTTTCTGTTGGCTGGGAGAAGGGACTTGAAATGTCATGTACACTGCTAGGAATTCCACTGTGGTTTCTAGTGCCGGCATCTTCCTGCATTATATGTGCCCTTTTCAGGTATCATTGAGTGGCGCCGGCTACTCTTCTCATCTGCCCGTGGGATATTGTCTAAACATAAACGTCCCCAACTCTCATGGGTGCTTATGTTGGTAGTCTAATCTGAGGGATGGATAATTAATTTTCCTCTGATCCCTGAATCTTCCTCCAAAGTGCAGACTACGGGAAGAACCTTGCTTTACCATTTCTAGGTCAATCAGTAATCTGTGGTGCTTCTAGGACTTTATCTTCTAGTGGCCTCAGGATGAAATCTTCCCAAGCATGATGTTCATACAGTAAAATTTCCAGCAGCGCTTTGGTGGTGTAAGGTTATGTATGTGAAAATCACCATTATCTTGCTATTATGTTTACTAACACAAACATGAGCCTTTTTGTGCCTGGCAAAATCCTTGGCATGAAGATTCATCCCGTTAGGTATGTTTTGGGCTTTTAAACATTGATCTGGCCTAAGTACAGTAACATACCAGAGCTAGAGCTAATACATATTATATAATCACAAACAATGCATTTTTTTGTGTCACAAGTTGTGCAATTTGAGTTTGTTTCGGTGTCATAATCATGGTGTAAATCTGTACCATTAGGCCATACTTGCCACCCTTGTGACCTCCAGAGTTGAATGATAGTGAACTTGAGCAGCTTGCGTCAGCTATGAGTACCTTAAAACATGCAGTAACATTAAAAAAAAACTAAACATCCAAATCTGCTGCTGTCATTTTAACCAGCTTCCCTCCATTTGCTTTTATGTTTAAGCGATTTGTGTTTTGCCTTTGTAACCCTCCATTGTTTTAAATTTTAATTTTCTCGTTTCTGTTTTCCCCATTAACATTTCATCGCTTGTCTTTTGTGCCAGTGTACTGTGTCACCTCACCAAAGAAGGACGATAGGTATAGGGATCCACCGCCCACCCCTCCCGGATACATGGGAATTACTTTAGCGGACATAAAAGAAGGACCACCCCACCACCCACGCTTAAAACCTCCAGCCTATAGTGTGGCAGTGCAGAGGTCAAAGATGGTACACAGCGAACTCTCTAGACTTTCATCAGCACCTCTGGGTAGAGCACCTGTGACCTGTGTACAACCGAAGATCCTAACACGGCCTCAGTGGCATACTCGGCAGCTGCCCCATCCTAAGCTAACCGATATGACCGTTGCAGATAGTGACGAGGATGGTATGTGAAGCTACTAACTTGTTAGATGTTTAGTAAAGTAGTTCTTTTATACAAATGTTTATCTTGCGGTCTTGGTTTTATTTTTATTCAATGTTTTATGTTTCATTCATAGATGAGTGGAAAACATTGGCACATACGATAGGTTTAGATTTGGGAGCAATTAGCTGGCAAGCCTTATAGAGGGACTAAATGGCTTTGGTGTAAGACACAACGAGGGTCCTGTAAAGTTGTGTCGTGGGTGTGTGCGTAGATGGCTTGTCCGGCAACAGATGAACCTAGCAGGAGGATCTGTGGTTTGTCCATCTTCACGCGGCATGAAACGATAGGCATTTTGTGTGAAATCTCAATAATGTAGTTCAGATAACGGCTTCATCCTGATCCTTCCCACATATTGCATCTGTTGCTACCATTGGCAGAACCGTTCATGTGGTGAAACAGTACTTGACCTTTTTCTTTCCGTGTGTTTTAAGAGCAACGGAAAGGGTTGGCCAGCACCATGAATGTGAAGCCACACTGTTGTCGCAGAGAACCTGAATTATTTCAAAGTTGCGAGAGTGGAATCTGAATGTGGAAAAATTGAGTGTGCTCCCATTTATAGCCAGGCAGACATCCAGATTATGAATCACCTGAATGTAGCTGATCAACAAAGCAGTGCTATTTATTTATGAAACATTACTGAAGTGCAGTAAAATGCTTACAAGTGCGATTAATTTAGACGAATGTGTGAAAAAAATTGAATATGCTGCTTAGAATTCAGAAGTTGCCTTGAAGTGCTACTCCCATATTTTGAAGAGAACACAGAATTATAATTGTGACAGGCCTTCAATTTGCTGGACTAAATCTGTGAGTTTCAGATGTAAGTTGTCCCACCAATAGTCACAATATTTTTATCCGTGACCTCAGCAAAGTTAGTTAGAAATCATCGAGCCCCTACGATAAGCCTACAGAGCTGAAAAATAGTGTCACCCAAACAAGGCCTGTGTGTTGTCAAGGAAGGTATAAAACTGCACATGAATCTCAGAAGCCAATTTGAAAGGTTGTAAATTAAGTTTAAATAGCAAAGTGAAGTGAAATAAGTCTTAGTCGACCTCACAAGAAAAGTAATGAAATTTAAAGGGGAAAGTAGGGTGGCTTCAACACGATTTCCTAAGAAAGAGGAGGCCATATTACTGATTTTGACCTTTCACAGGTTATTTGCCTTGGAATGGTTGTCCATAACTGGGATAGTGCTGCAAAGCAGCCACCACTGTCTGCCTTGTGTAGATCATCTGGGCCCAAACCAAGATAGACTTTTTTTCCATCTCAGGCCTGCTCCAAAAGTTGTGCAGTGCTACCGTGAAACAAGATAGAGTAAAAATAGCTAGTATGGGTAAAGGGACAGCTTTTTGACCAATGTTTGGGACAGAGAGCATTGATGAGACGATAATTCACTGGATCCTTACCGATATGAATTGTCAGAAGCCGGTTTGTGGCTGTGAAATAAGTTATCGTGTTTGCCAATGTTTTCTTAACCATGCTGTATTTTTAAGTGTTCATTACGTTTAAGTTTAGGGGTACAGTTCACCATTGCTAAGCATTCTGAATACACATTTCATGGAATCGTTTACTAGTAAAAAAAAAAAAATCTAAAAGCTGCAGAGGTTGATGCATAGAAGCTAATCTTCAGCAATATCATACTTCAATGTAACGTTTGCTTGGCTCTAAGGCTTCTAGGCATCTACCATAACTGACAAAATGACGCTTTTCTTAAAAGGCGAAACACATTAAATATTTGTGCATGTGCTGCTGTATATTATATCTGGATGTTTGCTAACCTGATCTGTTCTCATGGCTATCTGCTGATTTCACATTTAATGACCAACTCCTCTAACAGAAAATTAGCTAACATTTATTTTGGCGGTTTTGGTTATCAAATAATTGCATTGGAAGTACTAACTTGACTTTACTTGATTTGTTGTCAGTTACCAGCACCTTTGAATCAGACCTTAATGCTCAGTTTCTAGTCCTCCCTGATCTCAGTCTAACTTCTCATGACACATTTATATTTCAGTGCTACTGCCATTTTGACTTTGGTCTCCCTTGTTCTATCGAGAGGCATATGGTGATTTAAATTCTTATTTCAAGTTGTATTCCTGTAGTTGATGCTGAGGATCTGTCTTTGGCAAGAGAGTCTAGGGACCTATACACTGTATTTAATCGTTGAGGATTCACTTTAATTTCTGAAATTATTATTCTATGCCTTTTTTGTTTTTCATGTTATCAGTGGTTGGTGTTGCCTCTGATTTATTCTGGTTGTATATCTAATCCACTGGTCATCTTCTAATACTGTTTGACTCTTCCGGCAAAACATAGTGACCTTTAGTCAATGTTAATTCAGTGAAAGACGCTCTACTGGTACTCTTCCACTTATGCGTCCATGACTAGTTCTCCTTATGCTAATTTCACCTAGAAAACTATCTTAAACACTTAACTCTTATGCGGGTTGACACATCTGATGCTGATATAATGCAAGTCTTCTGCGTTCATGCTTTTAGACGTCTTACCCAATGATCTGTGTACTATGTTATTTTTCAACTATCTTAATGGGTTTCTATTTGTATCTAAAGTCCAAGATCCGCTTACACCTGTGTTAAGCCTAGGAATACTGTAACTTTCACCATTAAGTGCCTTTCTCTCAGAGTGTATACTCAATGCTACTTGTGATGCCCACTTATTGGAAGTTTACACAGTGTATATTGTGATTCAGAACCATTGGAACCCAGTCTTCCTGAATCCATGCGTGTTAAAACGCAGTTATTTTGTCCAATGTATACTGAACAAAAGAGCATTAGACTGTGCTTCTCTAATTCTGCCTCTACCACTCCTAATGCTGGGTACAAACTGTGGGCGTTCCCTTTTCCTCTGTTGGTTTGAGCAGTGGTTTTGTCTGACAGTTTTAGAATCGTGACTTGGTGTGAAAGGCCAGTCAAATGAAACTTCATCAGGGAGAATTCCTAAACTGACTGGTCTTGAAAAGCAGCCGATACGTCTGTTTTTAGGAGCAGATGGATAAATATCATTTAGGATTCTTCTTTGAATAAGCTTGTTCTCTTCTGTCTCCCTAACTTCGCTGCAGGGTAATACCTCGCATTCAATTCCAATCTGACATAGTTGTGTTCCAGATGCCTAAATAGCTGCTCAATTAAAGTGAGAGAAGAAAAATGATAAACTGAGTATAAAGTTGGTAGTATATTTAAAATGAAGTAGTGCTTATGCATGTGATGAGAAAAACGCTGTGGCTGTCTTAAAACATTTGTTCCACAGAGAAAGGCCAGCATTACTAGCTTTTTCTCCAAACATAGTGAGAATTATGTATGGGTTTTTCTTATAGTTTCTGAAAACATTGAACTCACCATTCGTAGCCTGATTAAGAACTATTTCAAATCAGAAGGCTGCAAATAGCACCTCTGAAAAGGGCCTGTTCGGTAGTGTAACTATTGTGACAGCGAACATTACTTTCTAATGACAGAAATTGAATTTAGTGGATAGCCACATTTGATTAGTTTAGAACAGATCTCCTTCTAACGTGATAAGGCCTACTTAACATATAGAAAAGTATTACATCATTCCCCTTTTTATGTCAACATAATATACCCAACTGGTTGAGCTTCCTGTTCTAATATCAGCTTTTCATACTAAGTAAAATTGTCTCTTTCTTTCAATACATTCTTCATTGCAAGACTTAGTGCACTGCACTTTTTCAGTGCAGGTCTTTAGTATACTGGAACTAGTGCAAAACCTGCATTGTGTTCAAATGTAGCTGGCCTCAGTTTGAAGCTCTTAGATGGTCTTGCAATGCTTGTTGAGGATATTAGTTTAGCAAAACTGAGCTGGGACGTTTGTGAAATGTCTTGGAATGGTTCTCCATCTGCCTTTCCTCTTTTACCTATAGACTGTAGCCTTTCAGTCTTGTTTTTTGGTTATTTGTTGCCTGAAGGAACACCTAAATGGCCTGTGTTTCATAATGTGCATAGAAGAGTGAGTAATGTAGTTGCACAATCAGTAGTATTGCCCTCTGTGTACTTGCTTGCTTTACTTAACTATATGATCATGCATTTCTGTTTCCTGGATTGTTTCATTGTTTTAAATCAACACTATATTGACTAGCCCAGCTATGGCTATTGAAGTTCAGAACTGTGTGTTAGATAATATTTACAGTGTGATCATTCATAACTTTTCAACCTCCACCCACCTTTTTTGATAAACACATTTTTATTATTTTATTGGGAGTAAAGCAGATCACATTGAGGTCTGATACAAAGTTATAGTCCAATATCGGAGCCCATATAGGTATATTCAGGACATCTTTAAACTCACACAACGAAGACTATGATATTAGTATGTCACACATCTACATCGTGCCACCCCTCTCCGCAACCCACCACTTGCCACCGATTTTTCCGTGCTTTGCTGGACATCCCCGGGCTTCAGACACTGTTTTTTCTTGCTGGGCACAACAGTCCACGCTGCGTCTTCCATTGGGATACTGTCTGTGGTTTTGTGTCCTTCCATTGAGTTGTTATATCACGCTTAGCGACCAGCATAGCAGTCCCAAAGAACGCCTGATCTGCTCTGATACCCTCAACCCCTCAGACAAATCTAGAAGTAGCTGCAGTAGGGACATTTCTAATTCAGTGCCTAGGGCATTAGAGGCCTCTGCTACTATTGCCTCCCAGTACCGCACTATAACAGGACATGACCACATCATGTGGAAATAATCAGCTTGTATCTGTGAGCATCATTAACATACAGAGTCAGCCAAAAGTCTGGCCTTAAACAATCTGTCAGGGGTCAGGTATGCACAGTCTAAGTAGTATGTGTGCACAAGTCTGAGGTGTGATGACATAGTCGAAATCCTCGGGGCGTGGGGGACGTCCTGCCATTCATCGTCATCTAATGGTCTCAACCCGCTCTTTGAGCGAGATCTAAGAGTAGTCTACGTGCCTGGAGCATTGCTACTCGGAGTGCAGTAGATTTGGGACACACCTTCTCTCCCTAGTGCGCCCATCATGACTTCAGCTTCTATTGGATTAAACTCTGGAATCGGTGTGTCTGGTGGAATATGTACCCATAGTGCATGTCGTAATTGTAAGTATTTGTGAAACTTGTTTCTGGACAGAGAGTACGCCTGCTGGAGTTCTTGAAAAAAAGATGTGTGCACCCCTCCATATGTCCCCTAGGAGAGATGCAATGGCTTCACATCTACTGAAACCTTCCAATGCAGTCACTTCACTTAACCAGGTGCCATGCTATGGGGGCGGTCTGTTGCATAAGCTTGGACCACCATCCAGCATGCCAGAGCGCAGCCCTCCACCCAACAAATACCATTTGGTTCACCGCAGGGAATGCGTTGGGGACGAGGTCACCATAAAGTATCGCCAAGATGCAGGGAAACCCTAAAGTTAAGAGCTCCAGTTAATAAGCAAGGTCAGCCCACCTGCCACTGGGCCCGTTTGTTAACGATTAGGAGCTGCGAAGCCAGATTGTACAGGTACAAGTTAGACATATCAGAATCCCCTTTGTAAGGGGCTCATTGACTAGTTGCGAATGCTAAGCAGGTCCCGAGTTACATCACAGAATTCGTACAGCTCTTAGTTCATTTCTCTTATTCAAATCATGGAAAACATTTGTTAAAAAGTTTGTAAGAGATAAAGGAAATGGGGTAAGGTCCTCATCTTATACAGTGCTATCCTACCCTTGACGTTTAATGGAAATGTCTGCTATTTCTTAAAGCCTTCTGTGTTCTTGTGGGAGAGCAGTGTCATGTTACGGGCCATGTCAATGCCAGGTTCAGGGCACCTCGGATGCCAAGGCAATGTAAACTGAGCTAGCAGATAGGGATAGCGTTCTGCCAGTCTATGCATTCCCGAGAGGGAGTCAGTGGACCAGTACTGATTTATTGTCAAGCCAAAAGACTCTGTGAAGAATTCTAAACGTTCTAGGTACCGGGGACCACTACTCGCTAGGTCCGCCTGGTACAGGAGGACATGGTCTGCGTAGAGAGCGATAGGATCTTTGCGGCCAGTTGGCCGTTGTCATCCTTGTACTTGCGTATCGCACTGTATAAGCCTAGCTAGAGGTTCAGTGGCTATTGCGAAAAAGTAGTGGGACATGGGACAGCTTTGTCGATTCCACTTCTTATTGGTAACGGACAGGAAACCACCCCGTTAATTTGAAACTGGGCGGACTGGAGAAGAGGATCCAAACGAGGCTCTGAAACTTCGGACCGAATCTCCAGCACGCCGGCTAGATAACTCCAATTCACAGTGTCAAATGCTTTTTGAATTCTATTAAAAGTAAGGCTAACGGAGATGACGATGTGCTAGCGCAACGTGGCTTAGTCTTAAACTGTCTCTCGTGCTCCTAGCATGCATAAATCCACACTGATCTGGATGGATCAAGGACCCAAGTACGCTGCGCAGATAATGTAGCAAGGATGGTGGAGAAAAGCTTTATTTTGACATCGTTAAGAGATATAGGACGGTAGGTGGCAGAAGAGACTGGCGTGGGAGCATCTTCGGAATTACTACTATTGTTGCCTCTTAGTAAAGGTTCAATAAGTGAGGAATAGGGATGTCTTGAAATTTACTATAGAACTCGGTGGGGTAGCCATAGGTACCGGGGTTTTGCCAGAGGCTATCACCGAGATGGCTTCACCAATTTCCTCTGCTGTAATAGGTTCTTCCAGCTCCTGTCACTTGGAAATGGAGAGCTGGGGGAGGGACTCCGCATTCATGACCAGGGACGCCAACTCAGCTGCTGTGCGCAAGGATGCTGTATACAGTTTATTATAGTAGGTAGCCAGGGCTTGGGCGATTGCTGGGGAGGCATAGTGGGAGTGTCCCTCGACATATGCTATTTCAGGAATGACTCTGTTGGTCAGGTGTTGAGATGCTAAACAATGCAATAACTTTCCATTCCTGTCAGCCCAGTTATAAACTCTCCCTGTTGAGACACGCCTGATTTGTTTTGCTGCCTCAAGGGAGAGGAGACAAATCTCTTGAAGCATAGCAATTTGACTGGTGACTGTGTTGTGGGTGGGAGAGGGAAGCTGAGTTTCCAGATAAAGGCCCTGGGTCTCAAGGTATGTGATACACTGATTTTTCGTTCTTTCTGCCTTTCTAAGTATTTTCCTGGTGTGTCCCCAAATAGTAGCCTTACTGCAAGCCAGAGAGATCTAGCTGAGCACACCATCTCGGAGTTGATCTGAAAGTATTGCCCAAGCTTGTGTCTCACCTCAAGAAAGTAAGAGCAGTTTTGAAGGTACCAGGCGTTCAGTCGCCACATAGGGCGAGTAGTGATACAAGGGTCGTCTATGCACAGAAGAAGCGGGGAGTGGTCAGATACCCCATCTGGTAGAATCTAAAAAGGTATCTGGGGCTGGTATAACGATCATGTCAATACAGGCGTGTGTATGATGAGCTGCAGAAGTGTGCCTATATTGTCATTGTCTAGACTGCCAAAGTCTACACACATCACAAAGGCCCAGGGCGGAGACCCATTTAAAAAGCAACCAAGCTCGGCTAAGTTGTCCGTCAGAAAGGGGGCTAGTGGAGTCCATGGAGGGTTCAAGAATCGCATTGAAGTCACCCCCTATGAGTGTAAGGCCTAGGAATTGTGTAATCACTCCAAGAAGAGTGTCTAGGAAGAATTCTAATGCACCCGTGGGGGCATATAGGCCTAAGAGCAGGCTTTGGATTTCAGGCCATGTGTGCTCTCTTGATCGCAAACCACTGGGACAGTTTGTCAGTGGGCAGCCATGATTTATTCCATTGCTCCAGGAACTCAGCTTGTTGCAAGTGCTCCACATTTTCAGGGAAACCTACAGAGTGCAGGTTGCTGCACCTGGAGCAGTTTTCGGCATCTTCGACGCAATGATGAAGTTCGTTCATATGGGTCAAAAGGCGGGCTACCTTCATCTTCAAAGCGGTAAGGTAATCCTTGATTGTGGGAAATGCGGCCCTCCGCCATGCAGCCCAAAACATTTTGCAGGCCTCGGCGGAGAAGTGCCACATCTTAACGCACCTCCCCTATCTTTGTCTTGACTACTGTCTGTGAGGTCTGTATTGCTTGAAGGACCTCATCTAGGCAGTTGTTCCCTTGGCAGTCGTTCCCTTGGCAGTCGTTCCCTTGTTTGAAGCTTAGTTGCAGGGTGGTCCAGCAGGCGTGGTGAACTGATCGATGTGGGGTTGAAGGGGGGGAGGTGGTTTGACCGCTTTTTCCTTTCCCATGATCATGGAAGAGATGCATGTTCAAGCTCCAAAGGCCTGGCCCGCTTACCTCAATCTGCGGCAGCACAAGCAGCCAGACATGAAGCTAGATGTGGCCCTGTAGATAGGCTGGAAACAGAAGAAACAAGTCTCTGGAATGGAGAAACAGGTAACTGTGAGCCGCGGGTGGGTCTTGGATCGGTCAATTCACCTGGTGTGGGGTGAAGGACAAAAGTCCAGTCGAGAGGGTCTTGTCCTGGTGTGTTCTACTGGTTGAAACATCTCCCTCACAGCACCTCTGGATGGCTGGCCGCATCAGTATAGCCCCACTTCAAAGTGTGACAGCAAAGCTGGTGTGAGGCCTCAAACCGTGAGTGTGCCAGTTGTGGAAGAAAGTCCCTTCCTTGTATTGTCTGGATCGTAAAACAGAGTTTATCACTCTGGTGAGGAAGAGGAAAGGCTCAGTGCCCCAAGACATCCATTGCAATTGAGCCTGAAAGCCTGGTAGCAGCAGAGGAGCACAAGAAGCTGTGCCTGGTGGGAAGTGTTGTGCAATAGGGTATGGAGGGTCAGGCTGCAGCAGGTAGGTTGAAGTGAGGCTCTCGACCATTGGGATTCCATTCACAGGAGCCCCACCCATTGCGCGGGCAAAATAGTTGTTGGGCCGGTGAGATCCTCTGGGCACACGTAGGCACTGCAGCTCTCATCAGGGGCCGGGCCGGCGGCGCATCAGGCTGTGTAGAGGAGGCCATGGTTCAGGGTCTGGAGGGTGGCCACGGGACACCACAAGTTGCAGTCTTAACGTTTGCATGTGGAGGGAGGAGTTTGTGGTGCGTGGGAGGCTCCTCCTTGCCGCCCAGAGCACCAGGGATGTGGCACTGCATCATTTGCTTAGTGGGTCCCCTCTCCAGTGAGGCAGAGTGTGTGCCCCAGGGTCTGCAGCAGGATTTACAGGCCAAAGCCATCCAGGCGCATGCCAGTACCACTTCGCTCACGAAGGGCCAGGCCAGCAATGCATCAAGGGGGGGGAGGGGGTCACAGTCTTAGTACCACCGGGTTGCCCGAGGAGTTGCACAGGTCAGTGTAAAGACCTAAAGCATCAGGGAGGCAGTGCTGTCTCAGTCCTTCGTAGAGCCCTCTCTTCATTGAGCCAGGGAGCACACACCGGAGTCCGTGGTAGTAGTTAGGGTGCTCATCTGGTCGCACTGAGAAGTTCTTCCGATGCACCTTGCTGCCACCACAGCCTTAAAGTGGAGTCAATCATTTAGGAGGTTCTCAGGCAGCAGCATGCTCCTTGAGCTAGTAGAGAATCGGGCCCGCCATTTTAGGCCGCCATGAGTCCAGATTCGGCAGCTCGGATGGTAGTTCAGGAGCCACCCTACGTCTCAGACAGACTAAAGGGGCATTTAGTGGGTGCACTTTTGGTATTACCTGTGTCAGTAGGGCGGCAAATGACGGAGGGGTCCGGGGCACTTTGAGTGCAACTGCCATCTTGACACCCCTAGCCACACTCCGCCCGTCCTCTCTACCCTCCCCCCGATCTCCCAAACACCCAAACCACCCACTTGTTTGTAAATTCTTACATCTTCACTTCACACACCCCTTCCATCATTCCCAGGTGTTTTTTGTTTTTTGTCAGAACCCAGTAACGTAAATGCTATTCCTTTTGTCCTACTGCATTAGTCTGTTTCAGATGGGAAACATTGGTCTTGGGCATGTTTTTTCCCCCAGTGCACTTTCTGAAATGGTTTTTAAAAGTGTTCTTCATTAAGTACTGTTTTTTTCAGTTCTGAAGTTGAGAATATCTTGCACTTCTCTTTAAAGCACAACATAAATAATTTGCACGTCATAGCATACACAGGTTACAGTTAGCAAGTCCAGGTGCTCTTTTTCTATTGATGCCTTGTTACACAAGGACAGCCCTTTTCTTGGTGAACTTCCTAAAAGCGTCATTTCCAATTAATCATGATGCATAAGTAGTGGTGGGTGTTTTTGGTTTCTGGGTTTGAAAGTAATTTTTTTAATAATCTGATTTTGCAAGTGTTTATTGTCCTAGCGTTTTCCCATTGGTGTGCAGGGCATCTAAGGGGTACAGACTTGAATTCATGTTGCATTGCATTTGTTTGCATTTGACCCCACTCATTTGTCTTTCTTCTTATGCTTTACAGAAGATGAACAAGTTTCAGCAGTTTAACTGTTGGCAAAGTATTACACTATAAACACCATTCAAGATCACTTGGACCTGAGATGGAAGGCCAATGTTGTTTAACTGTTGGCTAGTGCTGACAGCTTGCTGCTACTGATTTCCAAAAAGTGTTCTTACCAGCTCTTGCGGACATGAGAATGGGCTGGGCAAGTTCAACGTTTGATTTTAACTGGCAACGAATTGCAAAGTTTGCCATTGCCAACAAAAAAGGATCTACTTGTAATGGTTTGCGTACAGAACCTAGTATCCAAGGACCACTAGAACATTTGTATCAAAGCAAGTGTCCTTAAAGGGACCAGTCTTGGTGTCGTGAGACCGCAAACCACCAGTTGTCAAGAACCACTTGAAGCTTGGGAGCTTTTTAATGTCTGAACCTATATCCAGCCCCTTTAGTAGATGTTCCCATACATGTATTTTCTAAACTATTTCTAAAATGTCAGTTTATTTTATGTACAATATGAAAAATCGGGTTTCTGCACAAACCACAATCCTGATGTAGTAATTTATTAAAGACCTGTTAATGTAGGTTTTTTGTGTTGCATACTCTGGTTGGCTAATGCTTATATTAGCATATAGTATTTTGTGCTGGCATAGCATGTAGTGGTAATGTCATTTTGGAATATGTCATGTATATGATCCCATGATGAAAATTAGCACTTAAAAATGCGGCGTGAGCCATGACAAAATGAATTCCAGCTATTAGAAGCGTAAAAAAAGGACCTTAGTGGGCATCATTCCAATTTTTGGTTTGTAATTATGTCATAAATCCCACGTCATTTAAATTTGAGTCAGTCCACACAACCACCTGTTAATGAAATGAGCAAGAATGTTTTGAGCGTGATACAAAGCTGAAGACGATGCTATGAGTAAGATATTTGCTGGCAGGGCTGTTTTATGAGTAGTGATGGACCCTGAAGTACCATGGTGTAGTGTGGCTATAAAGGAAATGAAGTGCTTTAATTGATAGGAGATGTAGCCTACATTTATTCACTCATTCTCGGATGCAAATCTAGCCCTTCAGTACACATTGCATGTTTAAAGATACCTACAAAGTACAATATATTTTAAATGTAGGACAAATGTAGGTGGTGTACAGCTTCCCCGCTTCAAATTTGCTTGGCCAACCAGAGTAACGCTCTAGTGGATTGAACTGGAAATACTTACTGTATTTGTCTTTCTGTCCTAGCACAACAATTGCAAGGCTTTTTTGGGCTGTCACAGTTGGACATGAAAGTCGTGGCAACATTTGTAAAGTTATTTCATTTAAAATGAAAGTTTACAAGTAACGCTCGAAGGAAAGTCGTATTTTTTTATACACAGTCGTACTCCAAAATGTCTCAATTTCTTTGCGTTGTTTGCATTTCTCGTCTCAGATTCCATGATTTTTCTTCCATTGTACCTTTCTAGATGTGAAATTACGCTAACAGAAACAGATTCAAATCTGTTAATGTGCACAAACTGGAATGGTCGATTTCTGGATGATTAATATGGAATCATGTTAAATCCAGTGGATGCTTTGTTAATATTTATAATATTTGTGAGCTTGTATAATTTAAACAGATTACTACATATTTATTTTCTGGTAAAAACACATCTTGTAATATTATTTTGTGTTGTCTTCATTCTTTTCTGTTCTAAATCATGACTAAATCATTTTCCAACCATAAGCTACCACAGTGCAATCAGATTTAAAGTTGTCCTTGATTGTAAAATTTGTAGAATGTCTTCTTTCAGTGTAAAACACTGCAAGAATTGCTGCTTGGCAAGTGCATTTTTATTTTGTTAGATTTCCCAGGGGAAATGTTGATGCACCACTCATCAACATACTACCTCGATAAAAGTATAGGAGGTAAAACATTTGAATTTGAATTCCGTTTCATTGGCTTGTCTGTCTTTTTCAGCTATGTCATTTCCCCCAAACATTCAATTACATGACTTCAATTAATGTATTTCTCATATTAGTAGAAATTAGAAATTCACAAAAACAGTAATGGCGGAGTGTCTAAGGCTAATTTAGTGACACAGTACATCTATTTAAGAATAATTTAGTTTTTATGTGCGTATGTAAACACACATTTTAGTATTACTATAACATTTTCAGTGTTTTCTAATATTGATATTGCATGATTTTAAACTTGTGTTCATAGAATTAATCTCTTAATTGTCACACGAGGCATCAAACTGGAGCATACTGCAGCAGAATATCTTCCCAAAAATTATTCATCCTGCAGATTATTTTTCTGAGCAAAGTTGAGAGGCTTTTCTGCACCTTTTTCGTCCAGTGGTTTTTAAAGTGGGCAAATGCAGCAATTCGAGTAAACAAACATTTCAAATACCAATTGCTTTTTACGGCACATTTTAGACAATAAATGATTTTTCTTTTATTTATTTTTATGTAACTTGTATACATTCACAAACTGCTTCTAGCATCTTTGTGAGTGCTGCTTCTTCATTCTTTGTTGATAACCTCAAACCACAAGACACTCACATTCACAAATAAATGGCTTGGTCACACAGAGTGTGAGAACTTCAGGAGAACCATGAAATAAAGGAATATTCTGAGTTGAAAGTGATACAGTTGAATTGGTTTCAGCCTCCTAAATCAGGTCCGAAATAGGGCCTGATGGATGTCAACCTTGCCATATTTTCACCATATCCACATATGAGATACCCACATAGAATAATTTAATCTGAATGGAACTCATTCACTTAGTTGGTATACTGAAAGTCTAGTATTAATCTCTTGGACATAAATTAGACACCGCTGCCATAAATCAAGTTCATGTTCACAATCTATACATGCTTCAATTATAAAACACAGTTTGTTACTGCTTCCGATATGTTCCTGCTCATGATTGGGCAGCTCATAAAATGACCATATTACATTAAACTGTACAAATAAGGAGACTTAATGTTCAAATGATAAGCACTTATCCACCTTGCAGAAGTGATGGCTATGTTTTAAGCAAAGTGGCGATGTTACGGAGATATAGTGGATAACCGATCTGAATACAAGCAGACTATTGGAAACGGAAACTCTGTGGGCCATGCAGTGGTATGGGTAAACATGGTAAGCTACTCAACAAAGCCAATTTATAGTTTGGCAAAGGAGAGAAAGCTTGCTATCCCTAAACATAACCTATAAACAATGTAAAAGGTTGGTTGTAGTGGAGGGGTGGGGTCTGCTGTCACGGTCATACACCTGTTATTCCCACTTAGATACAGGGGGACCATAGTGTATTTAAGGTACCCTCATACTCAGTTCTGTAGTTGTGTATAAGATGCATTAGAATCATCCTTATAGGGTCATACAACTGGTATTTATTTTACTTGCACTAAACGCATGTTCCTGGTGGACACCTTATTTCAAATAATTTTCATTTGTCTTGTAAAGTGTATTTTTTCTTCTAAAGTCTTTTGGCATCTTAATATCTGCAGGTTTTGGAATCCATATGCAGCTACCAGACTGAAATTGTGCTCTAAATGATACTATTCCTGTACAGATTAGTCTTGTGAAATAATTCATTTTTCTGGCTTGGACTCCATAAACATTGTTTTTCTCTGTATGCTTTGAAGACTATGAATATATAACCATTGCTCCATTTGGATTCATAACCAGGGTGCCATCTGGAGTTTGCCTGGTACTGGACGTAGAGTGTGCACTGTGCCTTAGGCATCCGGGCTCCCAAGGTTTGGCAGATTTCAGTGTTTTTTTGTAAGTATTTTACATGTTAGCAGAGGCTTTTAGTTATTAAATATGGCTAGCCACCCATTCCCATGGTTATTATATGTGAAATTTGAGCACAGTTAAATAGTTGTGACCATAACACCTTTTGCTGTAACACCTATTGCAGCCAAGATTAAGTGTTAAATCTCTTAGCTCATGTTAGTGGGTGGTTGGGTGATCCTCTTTTTAGTGTGAAACTGCCTTGGAAATGTCACATCCCATTTCTTGTTTTCAAGGGGCTCTGATTCCAAACTGGGTGTTCTTTCAGTTCTCACCCCAAGTAAGATATTAGAAATCACTCAATCATGCAGTGAATCCATATCTTCTAATGGGCACCATTTAACAGTTTAACGTCTGATACCTGTTGCATTACTGAAGTTCTCAGGTTTACTTAAACATCCTCCTGTATAATGCTGAGCAACAACTTTTCACCATATGATGATTCCCTCTTTAATTCCAACTATTTAATGTACACTGCTAAGCAAATCTAGAACTAATGTTATTTTAGGCTACCCAGTAACATTCTCCAGTGCAGCTACAGCTTTTCACTGCTTCACCGAATTGTAAGTACAAAGATTGGGTGAAAGGGGTCATAAAATGGATACTTTAAGCTTGTTGGCACTTAGACTGGCTATTTGTGCTAACAATGTTGCCCATTGTCAGTATGCCTGCTAACAGCTTGTTGAGATCACTATTAAACATTCCAAATTATAATGCTGAAATACGGTATCTGAGAGAGGGTAAAACTAAGAACTCAAAGTAGTCTAGACAAACATTTTAACGCCAGCCCCATATTGCACGACCCAAGTTTATTGACCAACTCTGACTGTCCCCTGGAATGTTATATATTTTCTTTCCCAAATGCCTATTTTTAATAATGATGGTCAAATCATTATTTTTACAGTATAGTTTTGCGAATTCCCTAAAAGCTATAATATTTACAGTCACTTCTGAATTCAAACACATGAAATGTTCTGAAATTTCTGTGTGTGCGGCATACTACCAAGCAGCAAATCATGTATCTGTATATGATATAATTATTCTCCACTTCTCAGTGCTGCTTTCACGGCTGAGAATTCTACAGCCCTGTGACCCAAGTCAACCAAGACTTTTCCCTGTGTGTGTTTTATGTAGCTTGTCAGGTCCTGTTGAAATATATTAACGAATGTTCAAAACAAATATTGGAATTATTCATAGAAACCTCTGAAATAGTATTTGAATTGCACTTTCATGTTTGTTATGTTTGTTAGATTTTCCCCCCATATGTTCTGTCTACATTATTCGCTGTGCTTTCTGGCTACCTTCTTGTGGTTAAGTGTAGTACACATTAGAGCAAAGTATGTGTTCAAGACGTGACATGCTTATTGAGCTTGACTGATTACCAAGATGTTCAGGATGGTTAGGAGTCATTTCAGATAGATAATTCAAAACAACTTAGCCAGTGTGTTGTCAAATAATTGGGTCAATGGCAGTACCTGGGTCATGCAATGTCATGTGTTTTTAATCCCTGGGATATTCTGGAATGTGCCTGATATGCTAATTGAGCACTTAGCTGGAATTACTGTAAACCGTGAAGAGAATTATTCAGGACCATTTACATGGCTGAGACACGGAGGCAGTTGTTCCCTAATCAAAAGTAATTATTTAGATTTTTAATGCAGTTTGAAACATTTAAAATAAGAATTATTTCAGCAGTAAATGATTGGTAAAGCAATGCTAGATTTGCCTACTAGTCTTTCCTGGACAATAACCACTCCTGACACACGTGATAAACCTCTTTGACTGAAGAAAACAATATTCTCTCTGATTGATAATACTGTTCTTAAGTTCAGTATGCAAATTTCTTTTCAAAACCTTTTCAGAAGCTCCAAAAATGCAAAGGAAAGAGTGCCATGAATAAAGGTTTGAATCTAGTTACATTCTGGTCAATAAAAAGGAGAATAAAGAGTCACCCTGTTTTAGACTGCAGTGGTTATGCAATTATGAGGGAGTAAACTCAAGGTAGTACCATTCAACCATTTTTATCGTCATGTATGCTTATTAATGAAGTAGCAGTGGTTGCTGATTTTCTGCTACATCAAAGCATACCAGGCTTAATCATTTATTGCTCAACAGCCTGTGAACGGTAGTCTCTTAGTAAAATTCTTGACATTTCTTGAAACAACACTGTCTCTTCTGCATAGGCTCGGGGTTTCCATTTGTTTTTCGAAGTTCTCTCTGATGTCTGCGAGACCAATTTAATCAACTTGCGAGTATCAATATGTTTGTGTTCTGCTATTGTCACATGCAATGAGAGACTGCTACATTAAGAGTACAGTGTTGCTTAGCTTTAGCCAACTATTGTTATGAGACTTTTAATTTAGCACTTCCAACTTTGAACACCTTTACTTTTCCCACTTCCCGTGCTGTGGATGTGGGCAACTTAAATGACCATTCAGTGGTCCGTTGTCTAAACTTTAAAAAATAAAATAAAAAAAATACTCAATTGCTAGGTGCAAATAGTTTCTGTTTCTTTCTGGTGAGCGAGCCGACAGACAGAAGAACTTTGGTAAGTACACTTTGGTCAGACTGAAAATTGACCCCGCACATAAATCTGTTTGAGTTCAAAGTTTGTGCTTCATTTTGATATCCCCCCACCCGCCTGATAAAAACAGGACATCGTAGTTCAGACAACACAAATGCAGTACATTTTTTGAACATTTGTATCAGTGTTGGGCTGCTCAGCCTATGCTTGGGGGAGGGGACTCTTTTATTGGACAATTCTTTGTGATAGCATTGTTTTACCTGCTTACCAAGCAGTTAAGAATACAAATTAAAGAAGTTGTAGGTGACATTGCATGAATGGAGTTTTATCTAGCAGTGCAAAATAAGCAATCTTCAGTTTTTCTTAACGGAGTCTCCCTGCTCTTGGGGGATGCTCTGTTGGTTAATTAGTTCTTCAGCTTGGTATATGCATTCTCCTAATTCCCTTCACACATGTAATTCATATGAGGATGAAGGAATGCAAAATTCCCAAGTCTTGATGACCTCAACTAGGCCTTGCAAGATCTGGCTTTCAGCCATACTTACTCTCAATTAGGGGCAGTTGTGAAAACTTAGAATTTGCCCTTTATTCCCGATCATGTAATGAGGTGACGAGGTGGTATTGGATCCAGAATAGAGAATTCTTCAGTAGTATGACTCTTGGAAGGCTGAGAATTGATGAGCATAATATTTCATAGTGGATGTCACAAATCGGAAGGCTAGATGATGGTTGTTTTGCGCATGATTAAAGTTAACTCCATGGTGTCAGGGGAAATTTTTTGGCCTGTTCTTATGCACAATGTGCAGTATGCTCTTTCTTTGGCTAAAGTCAGGTTCATGCTTCAACCGTTAAGTTATAGGGCTGCTCTTTCAAGTGTTTGCCAGATTAGGATTTATATTTTGGGATGCCCTTCCCTTGTTAGTTTCAGAGAAATGTTGCTCAGTATATGCCCCCCTGGTTCCTTGTTGTCCTAGTCAGTTTGACCATAATCTGGTGCTACTTTTTGAGTTGAGGTTGAATTCTTTCTTGCACATCTGCTGAGGAACTTAAGGTGGTGGTTATTAATTCTGCTCAAAGGAGCGAATGAGCTTAAAATATTATGATACTTGCTTTCAGTCTCTTTACCAAGGATACAGAAATGCTAAAAGTAGAAACCTTTTGCTTACTGTTTGTGATTTCTGAGTTTCTTATAAAATAAATGCTACAACTCCTTAGATTCAGTTCATGTTATCTCCAAGTTCCTCACAACATGATTACAAAGACTTGATTCTAAAACTTTTCTGAGTAAATGCATATCAATACTAGATGATTATCACCTGAAGGTTTAATTCTTATTACAATTCTGAGATTCCCACAAGGGACCAGCAGTTTCCAAATTTACTTTGATTTTTAAGAGTTACCCGCATTGCAGATTACTCACTCCAAAGGAGAAACTCTCTAGTGGCAATATTGCTCAATTTACTTGGTAGGAGAGGGTGCAACGGCATTCATTAGGTGTGTCCTTATTTAAAAGGTAAAGAGAAGCCACTTAGTCCGTGCTGCATACTTTTAAAAGATGTCATGTTT
The DNA here is from genome assembly GCF_031143425.1 of Pleurodeles waltl. NCBI lineage: Eukaryota > Metazoa > Chordata > Amphibia > Caudata > Salamandridae > Pleurodeles > Pleurodeles waltl. The sequence continues at coordinate 716,865,727 of NC_090446.1, forward strand.
ATATAAATTGCCGAGGAATTTTCAATACCAATTCCCCCAGTAATTCCTAATTTCTTCGTGGACTTTCAAGGCTGTACTTGTAGTCCCCATTACTTCCACCCTGGTGGTGCTGAGCCGATGCAGTTATAGGAGCATGATATTTTTAATCTAATCTGCACTCTGTGTGTGGTGTCGCAGCAACCCTTTCCAGTGTCTATGAATATTTCTCAGGATGAAATTGTTTCAGAGAAAATACAGTGTTCATCTCAACTAACATTAACCAAAGGCAAGTGATGTATTGTTATGGGTAATGGATTGTGTTCTTAGGAAACAGAGGATTCATAAGTAATCTTCCCTTTGACGTCAGTGGAAAATGGCTTTTCTTCCTGCCGCCAGTTCGCAGAATCCATTGGATTTTATCTTAACCTGTTTCCTACAATCCAGTGCACTTAACTGCATGGACCTCATCACTGAGGGTGCAGTATGAATATTAATCCATAATTTTAGTGGTACCCATAGGTATTACACATAAGGCCTATTCCTTTGCTGAGAGAAACGTTGAGTTGTGAAGTTACAGGAATGTTGACGTTAGCCAGAGAATACTGGAACTTCTAAAGAGAAACACTCAGATATTATGTTCTGTCGTGGGCACAAGTTAACAATTTCTAACTCGTGCATCCCCAGCGTCAGTTGAAAAGTGGTGTATTCTATATATTGAATATCGACATAACATGAGAGAATGGTAATAGGTAGCAAATGTGTTAGGTTGCAGGAATGTGCCAAATGTACTTTGACCGTGAGAGAACATTGCAAGGTCCTGTTTGTGTCAAAATATTGGGGAGTGCGGGCATACAGAAAATTCAGCACTAGGCTACAGAAAAAACATTTGTGTTAGCTTTACTATTGCAATACCAAAACATTGGGAAACCCCTGCCCATCACACCACCATTTGAGTTCAGTAGACAACACATTTTTCTTGATTGTAACGAGTCTGTTAGTTTACCATTAGCCCATGCACAGCAAAATCATCATAGCTTTTACCAAAATGATTTAAAAAAAAAAAAAAAATTAAGGAAATCCTGGTTTACCGATATTTTCTTCAACAAAAATGACTTATTGTGTTAGTCCAGTTGATGATTGTGCCCTTACAGTTTGACTTTGCTCTCTTGCATTGCTGTAGATTATTTTTGGATCAACTGACTACATTAATGGGGCGTAATTACCAGTGCAATTTGTGTTGTCCTGACTCGGAAGGGATGAATTCCTTTTTTAGACAACATTTAGTTACCTTTAGGGACATAAAGATCATTGGTAAATTCCATTGCTGCCATGTGAGTTGGAAGTAGAATTCACAGTAAATAAAAAAGTAACCTTGTATTTCGTTGCTTTTCCCTTCATAAAGCATGACGTGAAACTTTCCATCATGCTTCATGCTGTGGGGGCAGGGCCACCCTATAAGAATTGTTTTTAAAGTTTATAAAACAAGACCTCAAGTCAATCAGTATTTGAATAAAACCTTCATACAAAATTTTATTGCAACTTTTAGCTTTATGCATCCATCACCCATGATTACGACCTGGCGGCTTCTAGTTTGACTGCAGAGCCTAGTCCATGAACCAAACTTTGATTTTTAATTTTTTTTATTTTTACTGATTTCTCTTGGATATCCCTGTGTGGTGTTGCATGACTTATTCCTGATATTCAACATACCTCAAATACCCTGTGCAGTCATTTATTGTTGGATTTTTGACCTCAAGGTTATGACACTTTATGTCAAATTTAATTGGGAACCGCCCGTGCTATACTCAGAGTTCTAAGAAAACCTGAGAATAATATTTTATTCTGCAGCCAATATCTCGTTCAACATGATCTTGCCCAGGACAGAGGACAAACAAGTCAGAGGTATGTTTCACTCTGTCATTGTGAAGATCTTCAAATTTAAAGTATTTTCTGTCATTTATGGAGGAACTTGCTTAAAGCACCCCACTTGACCTTACACATAAACAGTATCTAGTTGGAGGTCCTAAGTCAGCATTAAAACAAAAAACAAAAAAATGTAATACTTCAGATACTTGTCATTCAACCTTTTTTATGCACAGTACTCTCAACAAAGAATGCTTCACTTTACTACCCCTACTATTCACATTCAGGAAAAGCTGAAAATATTTCTTTAGGTACTGATTTAGTGCTTGTCAATATTGACTGTACACCATTGATACTATCAACTTTATTTACCGCCCTTAATGGTTCAGGTTAGGGAACAAAAAAAAAATTCCTTAAAAAACGACTAAGAACTTCCTATAGGAGGAAGTTCATGACTTCACATACCACAACTGCTCAATACACAGTTGTATTAAGTAATTCACTCTAGGAATAAAATTAGATTACAGTGTGAAATGTCAACAGGCATCAAGTGTAGTGTATTGTTTACTTTCTCAGGAAATTGATTTTTCAACTATACAACGAAGAGGTTGTTTACATTTTATTTATTAGCAAGAGCATTGAGTCCTTTATGCCATTGCATGGTTTTAAAAATATTTTTCTTTGGCTTTTTTGATCAATTGCTTTCGTTCACATTGCCAGTAAAACCTATTGAATCCTCAGTGAAGTTAGTCACACATTCCACACACATTTGTAAGAGCTGTTATTACTGCTTGGAAAGTTGAATATGTTTTCTTATATTTTGTTTAGATTTCCAAGAGTTTAACAGGTTTGTAATTGATTAGGATGATCACTTACACTAAACACTCTGTTCTCTATAAGACGTTTTCATGTTACTGTGCCTATGAACCACTGTACTCTCTAGTACTTTAATAATTAGGCCGTGTTATATGTATTGAACAGCAGATGACTGACCTTTATATCAAAATTCAGAACTTATTCCGCTGTAATTTGTTTTTATAATATATATATATATTTTTTTTTAACAGTTTGACCTGCCAGTGTCAAGTTCCTACTGAATTCTTAGTTTTTCTCCCATTCAATATCAGTATTTGACTATTGTTAAACAATCAGTCAGTGTCTGTAAACAGATTGCAAACTCAAAGCAAAGCTAAGGAGTCTTACTGGTCTTGATCTCAATGAGCTGATTTCAACTGGCCAAAATTACAACCCACGAAAGATTTGCTGAATGTCTGCTGCTGACAGTCTAATCTCACTGAAAGTGTTGCAGCACAGTGTGTACTGCTTGATTTGGTGTTTTAGAGTTTATGAACAAGGAGGAGAACAAGAAACAGTGATATTATACACAGATCTCCCCTATAAACATTCCACATTACAGGCACTTGGTTATAAGGCCTAGAGCCTTCAAAGCATTCCCAAAGTATGTTGCCCAGCAAAAGTAATTTTATATCTCCATTTATAATTTCATTACCAATGCATACCACTGTTATTTTATAGTTTTCAGTAGTGTCACGAAAGTAAGGTGTTAACACTGCTCGTTCTGTGTCGAACTTCTGTTGTCTTTTTTTTGCTTCACCAGCCTTGTCTCTTCAAAATTCCTATGCATCTTTAAATGCCCAAAATGCTACATGCAGTCAAAACGTTAAAAAGTGTAGCTGTATTGGAAGTACCAGTAGTGATGTGTGGTCCCCACATATTGTCATGAACAAACAGGTTATCTGCTTTTTCTTCGTTTAAAATTGTAGATGTTCTGTACAACAGTGTGGTCAGCTCTATATTTTGGGGACATTTTTATGTCGCTGCACATTTTGTGTTGTCGGAAAATGAAGTAAGCATTTTAGGATTATAATCTGCAGTTGTTTAATTGTTTTTAACATATATGGTGTTTGCCTGTGATACATTTTAATAAAAAATACTTTATCAAAGTGTATGACTGCAAAACCTGATTATGGCCAAGTCTAAACATTAGAAATGTTGCTTTGTTACCATCTTTCACATCTAGGATTTGCAAGGAGAAGGTGCAAATACAGTTAAATTCACATTTTAATCTTCACTAAGTGTTTTGTTTATATGTATATATGTAAATATGACTGTTGACAAACCACAGTTAGCCAAAAAGGGACATATTCTCTTATGAAAGGCTTAAGTACTTGAACTACACGTTCATGGTTGGCTTTGATAGTGCATCATATTGTTTGTTTCTCTAATTGTCATAATTTTGGAATGTAGTTTACCTTGTTCTTATGAAATTCTAACTATGTGAGCTAATTTGAAAACTGGCACAGTTGTGATGATATTCAACTAGCAATTGTACTGCACAAGTCAGTGGTTGTAAGGTATTGTGTTAACAAGCAACATGTCTCCTATTTTTCGATATACATATGTCTTTTAGAAAGACAACGCCTCTGTATGCTTTTTGTATTTTTATCAAGTGATTGTAAATATTTGTTATATTTTGGTTAAAAGAATGTTTAAGAGTCTTGTTTATTCTCCAATCTACAATGTGTTGGGACAAATAAACAATCTACATAATTATTAAATATTTCACTTGTAATGCTTTTCTGTGGTAGAGTAATATCAGTCATACACTGTTACTGTTGGTGCTTAAGGTGTCTTCCATTGATTTGTCCAGAGTTCGTAATTGGGTTTGTTTGATTCAAACTAGCTCCAGTAGTGACTCTTTGAATATAATGCACCGGTATAACATTGTTCTTAAAAGTTTTTTTTAGAATAAATACTAAGATAAAACCAAGATGTCCTTGTGTAAGAGCAAACTAGAGAATATAAAATGGAAATTTATTCTTCAGTGCTCAAATATATACTATGCTTCATGCTTCTCACCTACTGACACAAGCCGTTGAATTACCCTTTCAAATTAAGATGAAACAAAATGATCTACAACATGGCAGGTAATATTGGTAATGTCTTCTTCCATCTCTTCATTAGCTGAAATGTAGTCACAGCATACCATTTCACAACTACTTTATTTTTGATGCCCAAAGAGACATAACTTGGTACTTGCTCATACTTATTTGAGGGTGAAGGAAAGGGCTTCTCAGGGTATTATTCAACAGTATATTGTCCTCAGATTGTTTCAGCCTTGGATTGGGCACATTTTGACATTGCTTTATTAGTTCTTAAAATCTTGAATCATCCCTGCTTTTTCAAAAAAATGTATAGTGCTTTTTATCATAGCAAAGCAGTGTTTTCAAAATATTAAATAGATTAACAAACCTACATTGAGGGGAGTGAGGCCCCTAAATGTGCAACAGAAAACCTATGAAGACTTATTCACCAAATCGACCAGCTAAAAAAATTGACTTTCAGTTTTCAGGAACATGGGTAGAAAGTCACTTTAGTATTGTTATTTATGCCATGCAATAGGACCCCTATGTCCTTTTAAGTTAATGTTTAAGGGTCCTAAGCAAATTACCGCAGTCTGTGGCTATTGCTCCTTCAAGTGAAAATTAGACCAGCTTTGGTGAGGATTACCACATATGTAAGACATGTATCCAGGTATAGGGCCTTTCTAGATCTGTCTATGACTTTGAATTTGACATACCACCCTGTCCCCTACCCCACCATCACCCAGCTGGGTGCAGGAAGGACAAAGCGTCAGTTTTAGTAACCACCCACCATCCCCTGTGGACTGCCTCTGTTACAGTATGATCCTGACAGGATCAACCTGTGTCTATTCTGTATTCCTGCTCCCTGCGGTTGAAGCGTACTCATGCTCTGTGCAATGTGCTGTTGAGAAGGCGTACCCTCCTCCCCTTTAAACTTATTTGGGCCCCGAGGGGATGGGGTCCTCGGGCCATAGTCCGCTCAGAGAGGGGTGTAAACAACCTCTCCCAAAATAATATAAGCAGTAAACCCCGGGCCCTGGCCCACCCCAGGTTTTCTTAAATGGCTGCCACCATATTATTATTCCCCTAGCAGCGTGGGGAAATATATATATATATATATATATATATATATATATATATATATATACATATATATATATATATATATATATTACTTTTATCCCAGGGGGACCTTCTCCACAAAGGCTAGAGGGGCAGGGTGTTCCTTTAATGCCCCCTTCTATCGTTTTTAAACACATTATCTGCAAGTCATAATTTCCTACCTTAGAATTATCCCCAGGTGTTAGAATGGATCTAGAACTTTTTTTGTGAGCAGTACCCCTGTGTGCTGGTAGGTGGCGTTCCGCACCGCTTAGTGTTATCCGCATCGGAAGTGATGTTCATGGTGCCTATATAGGTGCCTCCCAGGTGCACTGACGTCAGTTCTTTTCTTTCTGCGCCAGTCAGCGCTGATCCAGAGAAGAGCTACCCCTAGTCACTTTTTGACTAACCTTTTACATTTTGTCAATGGTTTCTGAGGTTCTATCCTACTGGTGTGATAGGGGTTCAGAAGGCTGAGTTCAAGCCCTGCAGCCCCTGTCATCGGTCGATTTCGGTGACGGACCCCCCATCTTGTGTGCCTGCGCCGATTGCTGCGCCATAAACACAGTCTTGAGTAAGTGATCCATCAAGCTCCTGACAGCTCGATGTGTGTCGCAGCAATGATAAAGATCCTGGTCAAAAATAAGAAAGGTCCAGGGAGTGGTCGCGAAACCCAAGATCTTTGTTGCACTAGACGTAGTCAAGTAACTCAAGTAAGTCCCATCCCCACAAAAAGTAGTAGTCATCGAAGAGGTCTTCTACTGTAACTTGTCAGTCAGCTGACAAGGTAAGTGAGCGTTGTGCATCAAGGCCTGGCTCTGTGGTAGAGCCGCACCTGAGCTGTTTGTGCGCCTCCCTGAGTTTCTGGGAGCCGGAGCGACCTGTGCCCAATTTAGAGCCCTATGAGGCCATGCGCCTCATTTATGGGCGACCCATTCCCTCCATACACCTTTGGGCCCTGAGGATTTGAAAGGGTCCCTTACTGGTTCCGCACCGATGCCGGTTAGGATATAATATCAGATAGGGACTGATGCTGGTCGTGCCATGGCGACCTTTCCCGGCCCTGGTCTCAATGTCAACACTCCTCCCCAATTTTCATCCCCGACAGAGAGCTTGAAGGTCGTTGACTAATGCCACCTAAGGCACCAACTGGAGTCATGCCTTCCAGGCCAGAGCCTCTGCCCTAACCCTATGGGCTACGGGAGGATTGGGAGGGTCGCTGGCCCCTGAAGAATACCAGCACTATGAAGACCTGTGAGAAAACAGGGCTGATTGCAGAGGCCCCATAACTTTTTGCCCCCATTTTCCACTTTTTGCTGGTGTTTTCCTGACTTTAAAGGTGCCCTGGGTACTGCTAACCAGTCCCAGGGCCTGTGCTCTGTGTAAAATGGATATGCAAATTTGGCTAATTATAAGTGGCTAAGTTAACCTACCTATAAGTCCCTAGTATATGGTAGGGCATGTAGGTTTAGGGACCACAGCATAGGTGGTGCACACCTAGGTGCATTGCTGAGGTGCCCAGTGTCATTTTAAAAGCAAGCCTGCCTTGCTGGCTGCTTTTAAATTAAAGTTATATGCAAATTCGACTTTGGAATTAAAGGTACTTCCAAAGTCTTAAACTACCTTATTTTTACATATAAGTCACCCCTAAGGTGTGCCCTATGTGCCCCTAGGGCTGGGTGCCATGTAACTATAAGCAGGGACTTTATAAAAATAGATTTATAAGCCCTGGTGAGGTAAAAACAGCCAAATTCGTTTTTCCCTCATTGAAGTAAATGGCCTTCATAGGCTAGAATGGGCAGACTTTATTTTAAATTTTAAAGTCTCCTTAAATGTTACATACCAAGAATTTGGTATCAAATTGATTGTTGTAATAAATCCCACAACTTCCAGTTGTTGGATTTAATATAACTTGTCCAGGTAAAAAGTTTAGACTTTACCTAAAAAGTTGCCAATTTCAGCTCTGCATTGTTTTTGCTGCTGTGCTCTGATTGGCCAGCCTGCAGCAGCTTCTGCCAGGCTGCCTTGATGAGGTGTGAAGTGGCCAGGCTTCACACAAAGGAATGTGCTTGGGGGAGAGAATCTCCCCTCAGCAGATGGTGAGGCAGGAAGGGGGAGGGCTGCCAAACTGGTCTTCAAAGGCAGAGAAGGACATTTGCAGCACCCAGCAACACCCCCACATCCTGCAACCCCAGACAATTAGGTGCCCCCTTGATTAGATTAGGAGAGGGCAGGAGAGGGGTGTGTTTATGATTTTTAGCCACACCAGTGGGTGGGCTCAGCCAGATGTAACCTCCAAAAATCAGATTCATCCATGTTGGATTTTTAGAGACTGTTGCCTTCTGGGATGGATTTTTGCCACTTCCCAGGAAGTGGTCATCACAGGGGGACGACCCTGTCCCTGATTGGAGAACCAGGGCCCCCCTGCTTTTCACCCAGGAGCAAGGATAAAACTGGCAGACCTGCACCCACACCTCAGATCCCCTCCAGAATTCAACAAGAAAGGAACTAAAGAAGAAGAAGGACTGCCCTGCTGGACCCCTGGCCTGCACCTGGAACCTGCACTCAGAAGGACTGCACCAGCTGCACACTTGGGCTTCACCACAAGAAGGACTTTGCCTGGCTTCAACTGGTTCAAGGAGGGACTCCCTGTTTGCTACAGGTGAAAAATTGCTAACCAGAGTCCCCTGCACCAACTCCTGAAGAAAGCGACCAGCTGACCACTGTCCAGTGGCCAAAAAGGAGTTTGCGCCAGGTGCATTCTGGGAGTTGAAGTCCGCACCCCCCAAGGACCATCACAGAACTTCTGGACCCTTGGGGTGAGCTGTGGACCCCAAAAGAACCTTAAAAGAACATCTGGGTGAAGCCCCAGAAGTTTGGAAAAGATTTGAGAATTTTTGGAAAAAAGCTCCAGAGAGGGACCGACCCGCCGCGGAAATTCTAGCCGGCTTGCCTCAACCGCGACCCGGCCTGACTTCGTGGTTCGTCCCGGTAAAGAAAAACATCCAAAAAAGAGACTAAGTCCGAAGGTAAAAAGTTGACCGGGACCTCCCAGCCATCGTATCTGAGAAGGGCTCTATGGACGTCGGATCAAGATCCAGGTTTACCCCGGTCGAAGGATTTTCATCTCGAAAAAACGACTAAGTCCGAAGGTAAAAGTCTCCACCGAGGAAACCCACATCGCGTATCCGGACAAGGGCTCCAGGAGGTCGGATTCAACTGGCAGGTTCGTCCCGGTGAAGAAAAACTTCAAAATAAAGACTAAGTCAGAAGGTAACTTTTTAACCGAGGCCTCCCGCGACTTGTAGCCGAGCAGGGCTCCATCGCGGTCGGCCTGAAAGTTTGACTTTGCCCCGGTCCTGGTGCAACCAGATGACCCGATTGGCGCTTTTTGTTTCTAAGCGCTAGAAAATAATAATACTTTAAAAATTCATATCTCCGGTTCCCCTGAACTGATTTTAATCGTTTTTGTGTCATTTTAAAGATAAAAATATAAGCTATTTTTATAAATTGGTTTTGGATTTTTAAACTGTTTCCTGTGTTTTATTTAATTACAGTTTTGTGATATTTGAATGCTTTACACTTTGTCTCCTAAGTTAAGCCTTGACGCTCGATGCCAAGCTACCAAGGGTAGAGCTGGGATTAATTTACTGAGACCTAACTGTACCTATGTGGAGGTTAGTGGCTTGTTGCTAGGTGTAGGTACCTACCTGCCCTACCAATAACCCATTTTCCAACAAGACCCTAACATGAACTGGTGTAAGGATCTGGTTGAAGCCAGTTGACTGCATACTTAGTTTTCAGGGGTTTTGGGGGCTCTTCTTATACTCCTTTCTGCCTTTGAAGTAGGCCTTCTTCAAAGAGGAATCTCCGTCGTTTTCAAAATCCTACCTTGCCCAGGCCAGGCCCCAGACACACACCAGGGGGTTAGAGACTGCATTATGTGATGGCAGGCACAGCCCTTTCAGGTGCGAGTGACTCCTGCTAGCACAGATGGCTCATCAGGATATGCAGGCTAACCCCCCAGCTCCCTTTGTGTCACTGTCTAGAGAGAGGTGCAAAGAGCCCAACTGTCAAACTGACCCAGACAGGGAATCCACAGACAGGCAGAGTCACAGAATGGTTTAAGACAGAAAATGTCTACTTTCTAAAAGTGGCATTTTCAAACACACAATCTAAAAGCCAGCTTCTCTAAAATATGTATTTTTAATTTGTGAGTTCAGAGACCCCAAACTCCACATATCTATCTGCCTCCCAAAGGGAATCTGCACTTTAAAAATATTTAAAGGCAGTCCCCATGTTAACCTATGAGAGAGATAGGCATTGCAACAGTGAAAACCAAATTTGGCAGAATTTCACTGTCAGGACATATAAAACACATAAGTATATGTCCCACCTTTAACATACACTGCACCCTGCTCATAGGGCTACTTACGGCCTACCTTAGGGGTGCCTTACATGTATAGAAAGGGAAGATTTAGGCCTGGCAAGTGGGTATACTTGCGAAGTCGAATTGGCAGTTTAAAACTGCACACACAGACACTGCAGTGGCAGGTCTGAGCCATGTTTACAGGGCTACTTATGTGGGTGGCACAACCAGTGCTGAAGGCCCACTAGTAGCATTTGATTTACAGGCCCTGGGCACCTCTAGTGCACTGTACTAGGGACTTACTAGTAAATCAGATATGCCAATCATAGAAGGCCTCTTACACACACATTTTACATAGGAGCACTTGCACTTTAGCACTGGTTAGCAGTGCTAAAGTGCCCAGAGTATCAAAAACAGTAAAAACAGACTCCAGCACACCCCAACAACTTTGGAAACAGAGGCAAAACGTTAGGGGAGACCACGCCAAGTCTAACACTCCCAACTTGCGACAGACTGACGGAGGATCATCTCTACCTTCTCTGCCAGGAAGTGAAGGCTTTCTTTGCTAAGGGAGCTTTAGAGAGGTTGCTGATGTAAGAAGTAGGTTGTGTATGCTTTTCCCGCTACTTTCTGGTACACAAAACGAATGGAGGCCTTCGTCCTATCCTAGACCAGCGCCACTCAAGAAAAAGTACAAAATGCTCCTGTTAGGTCCGGTTAGTTCTGCACTTGACCCAGGAGACTGGATTGCAGTGTTGGACTTGCTGGATGCCTATCTCCACATCCCTTTTCTGGCTTCGCCACAGAGGCTTCCTGGGGTGCACAGTGAACCACAAGCACTTTCAGTTCACTGTGCTACCCTATTTCTTTACCAGTGCCCCTCGGGTGTTCACCAGTGAGATTACAGTGGTCGCAGCTCATCTGTGGAGATCAGGGGTTGCCAGTCTTCTCCTACCTCGCCAATGGCTGTTGAAGGCGATTCACCCCAGGCTGTTTTCTCCGACCTTTAGACTACGGCAAACCTCCTGTACTCGCTGGAGTCCACTTCAAATGTGCCCGAAGTCACTCCTGACTCCCCCTCAGACGCTCCTCTTAATCAGGAGCTGTTCTAGACACTGTGCAGTTTTGAGCTTATCCTCCCAAAATATGAGTTCAGGATTTTCCAGCTATTAGAGGGATGTTTCAGCCTTTATCCTGGATTTCGATGAGACTGATGCTGAGGGTGCTGGAACTCCAGTCATCCTGCTGGTAACTCATGTCAGCTGGCAAATGTGGGCTATGCAGTGGGACCTGAAGTTCTAGTGGGCGCATCATCAGGGGAATCTTTCCTACATGGTCCTGATCTCAGAGGAAAGATCTGCAGTTGTGGTTTATGAGCCACAATTAGGTCGAAGGCACGCCCCTTTACCTTCCCCAATGAGATCTAACAGTAGTCACTCCTGGGATGGGGCAACTGCTTGGGAGAGGTGGAGCTCAGAGGACTCTGGTCTCCAGAAAAATCCAGACTCCGGATCAACCTGTTGCAAATCCAAGCAATCCGACTGGCACTGAAAGCTTTTCTACCCTCCATCAAGGAAAGACTAGTTTAGGTGTTCACAGGCAATGCTCCATCAAGGGCATGCTAGTGCAGGTGTTCACGGAAAACACCACCGCCATGTGGTACTGCAATAAACAGGGTGCAGTGAGGTATTGGGCCCTTTGTCAAAATGCCCTTCGTACCTGGACATGGCTGGAACTTCAGGGCATTACCTTGGTATTTCAACACCTAGCAGGCTCTCTGAACACCGGAGGCGACAAACTCAGACGGGATGCCTAGTGGATCACGAATGGGGTCTCCATCCTGAGGTGGCTCACGGTCTCTTTCAGTAGTGCGGAGATCCTTGGCTAGATCTGTTCACCTCCACTGAGAATGTAGAATGTCAGCTGTTTTGCTCGCTGGTGTTTCCAAGCCGGCTCAGGCCTCCTGTGCACCTTTTTGCCAATACCATTCATCTTTGTGGCTCTGAAGCAGACATGGAGAGTCTGGTATCACGGGCTCTTGAGCATGGCCTTCGATACTCTGATCAGGCTTCCCATGTGGCACGATCTAGCGTGGCAACATGGGAGGATCCTCCCCCTTAACCTGTCAACTCTAAGCCTTCTTGTGTGGAGATTGCGCAGCAACAGTTGACAGCCTTCATCCTTTCTCCTGAAGTCTGTGATGTCATCTTAAAAGCCAGGCGTCCCTCCACCAAGATAGTATATGCCTCCCATTGGCAAAAATGTGTGGCATGGTGTTCAGAAAATAAAATGATCCCCTTTCTCAAGTTATTCTTTTCTTTCTCTCTGTTGCCCCACAGGGTTGTTTCTTGGGCACTCTTCCTGCTATCCATGCTTTTTTCTTTTTACAGTTGCCTGATCAGCCATCCCTCTTCAAGTCCCCTGTTGTACAGAGGCCCTTGAAAGGTCTTCAGCATATTTTCCTCCTCCACTTATCATGCCTCAGTGAGACCTTAATCCTGTCTTGACATTTCTAATGTGGGCTCCCTTTGAGCCACTTCATAATTAATTCAATAAGCTTCAAGCTTTACCATCCAGGCATCCTTATCTCACCATCCACCCTGACAAACTAGTGTTTTGCACAAGAGCTTCCTTTCTTTCGAAAGTGGTCACTCCCATTTACATAGGCCAATCCATCAGCCTGCCTACTGTATGCTCCGCCACATCCCTCCAAGGAGGTAGAGCGACTCCACCTTCTGGACCCAAAAAGAGCGTTGTCATTCTACCTTTGGTACACACGAGTTCCAGGTGGACGACCAACTCTTCGTGAGGTATGTCGGAGAGAAGAAAGGACAGGCCATACAGAAAAGGACCATTTCCAGATGGATCATCCTCTGCCAGGCAGCAGCGTGGGCCTCATTGCACACTCACTAAGCATTACGGCCTAAACAGTCAGTTCTGTCAGGATGGGCATTTTGCCCATTTAGTCCTGCTGGATTTACTCATCTGAACTTGGTCAGCAATCCTTCCCTCTCTGCGAACGTATTTCTAGGGTCTGGACTACTTCCCTGTCAGGGCCTTACTTTTCCACACCAGTGGTCATTTTTTTTCGTGGCTCTGCAATACCGGCATGGAAAGTTGCAAAAGGAAACTGACGTCAACACTCCTTGGTGGTGCCTATATAGGCACCTCGAATGTCACGGCTGGCACAGAGCCATATGACACCACCTACCGGTGTGCATTAGTACTGCTTATGAAAAAAAGTCTAAATCCAGTCTGACATCTGGGAATAATTCTAAGGTAAGGAATCTGTTGCTAGATATAGTATCTAATAGATCATTCATTACTGAATGTAAGTAACTTGTTCTTCAGGACAGGGTACCAAGTCTCTGAGTCCTGTAATGGCTGCTGCAACATTATTGTTCATGTTGCGGTCACACATAGTGAGATGGCCCAAGGTAAAAGGGGCTTCTCGGCCAATCGGAACACTATTTATTTTTTTAAGTTAAGCTCAGGGAATTTTCACAAGAGTCACTTGAACCCAACTGTCCAGATATGCAAATAGTTTTGTACTTTATGTTCTCCTAATCTACTGAGCAGATTTACATCAAATCGCTAAAAGCACACTTTCGGGACAAAATTCAGTTGTGTAATTCAGTTCAGTAAGTTTTGCTGAAGCCCTTTAAAAAACAAAAAAAAGACATTGTAAATATCGTGGATATTTTGCATTTTGGGGAACCCCCTTTTCCTCAGCCTATGATTGATGACCACCCTAAAGCTTTCCATGAAGAAATTAGGCAAAAAGAACACTTAAAACAAAAAAAAAGTTTAATGAAGATTTGTCAAACTGCACCAAAGTTATTAGCAGACTGTTATAAATTTGGTTTCTCGTTAGCAGAGGTATGCATGCCTTCCAAGCAGGAACCACAATCCTTGTCAGGTTAAGTCAGATACAGACCATACATTCACCTGTGCTCACCCATGGTAGCTTGGCACAGAGCAGGCAGGGTTAACTTAAAAGGCAATGTGTAAAGTATGTGTGCAACACTTCGAACACTAAACCAGTGAAGACACCACACCTTGTTAGGAATATGGAGCTTAACCTTATAAACCAAACAAAACAAAAACAGCAAAAATCCAATAAGAAGTCGAGATATTAATTTTTAAAGATTAAAATGTAATATAGTGCTCAGCAGCATAAAGAGCCAACCAGGAATATCTGGTCATGCTAGACCGGGTTAAGTCCAAAAGTTCAGACTGGCCATGAGGGAGCACAGTCTCGATACAGTCCCAGGTTAGTCCCACTGAAGTTTCACCTTCTCAAAAGTTGAGCAGAGAGTCCTATTCATGGAGAAGAAGTTCACTGGAAGCAGGAAGAGCATTGCTGGTAGTGGTCTGCATGTGTAAAGTCGACAAGGTATAGCAGGTTGACAGACTGGAGCCTGGTGGCTGCGAACAGCTATGCGTGCTGTGCTAGGAGATCAAGTTGAGGCAGCTTGCGCTGGTTCTTTGTGCAGGCAGCACAGTTTCAATGTGAGCGGGCCCGTTCATGGTTATGAAGCGCCCAAAAGCTTAATTTTAGGGGCCACACCATCTCTTTCAAGGGCCCAGGACTAGAAAGTCACCTTTTAAGGGGTCAGAAGCTGGTTGAAGACAGGTCCAGGAGCTAGAGCAGGAGAGTTGGAAGTCTTTTGTGTCCCTGATACTTCGGAAAACAGGAGCCAAGCCAGCAAGCTCTTGCAGTCCCTTTGGTTCTGGGATGTAGAATTGCAGGTCCAGTCCTTCTCACTCCCAGGCAAGAGGGCAGCAGGTCAGCTTACCAAACCAGGTGTCCAGCAGAGTGGCAGTCCTTGTAGCAGCACAGCAGTCATTCTTCCCAGCAGATTATCCACAGGTCCAGAAGTGTGCTGATTTGGTGGTGTCAGAGATCCAGTACTTATTTCCAGTTGTGCCTTTAAGGTGGGGGGACCTCAAAGAAGGGTGTTTGAAGTGCACAGAGGTCCTTCCTTCTTGCCTGTGGCTCCAGACTCACCACGGGGGTATGCAGCCCTTTGCGTATGGCTTTCTTTTCACACTGTCTTGAAGCAGCTGTGGGTTACCTGAGGGATTATGTTAATAGGGTCACCCTCACGGCTAGTAGGCAAAATATGGACACAATAGTGACCCCAGGCAAAACATTTCAAGATGATGCCCATTATGGAATCTGGATTCAGGTGGATAGCTGCGCATCCACCACATGGTTGTCACTTTACTTAACGATTATGAAACAAGGCTGTTTTTACATTTCTAGATACCCCAGGAGGCACCTCTGTTAATTGCTCCCCCTAATTCACTGGTTACCTCCACAAGTATAGTTTTTAGACTCATCTGGAGAATCCAAGATAGCACCCAGATAGCGACGCACACTTACTATAACGCCTTTCTAGTTGCCAGCGTCTCATACGAGACAGTTGTGCTCGATTTCCTGATTTTTTGCCATAGGTATTTGAGGCCCTTTCCACTAATGCCCTGTCTTTGGGCGTCACGTAGTGGGGTAGATTACAGCAAGAAGCGCAGTTGGTATCATGTAAGTATGGGACTCTGTCCCAAAATTCCTGTTCTGTTTTTCTAAAAACCAGGCATGTTAATAGTATGGTCATGATTAGTTTTGAACAGCTTATTAGTGCCACTCATGGATTAACCAGTTTTGTGTAGCCATTTTGGCTATCATTTTATAGAAGCTATTTTAGCATATTAGGCCTGTCACTGTGCACTTTAACCTATTTGGCTTTGTGTTATTATTTTAACATTAGCCACATTTGCGGTCTTGTTTTATTTTCTCTATCTCGCTGTTCTTCGCCTAGGTCAGCACTATGTTTTTAAACAAGACATTTCTTTCACTCTGTGCCTTTCTCAAGGCTGCAGTAAAATAGGTTGCCGGCAAAAGTGGTACGCTTTGTCTCCAATATTCACAGAAACACACACACTCTTATGTGGGGATCCTTTCTTGGAACATCAAATGTTTTATTATAAAAACACTACTTTGACCCATGTACATTAGAGAGAGATTCCAGCCAGATGACCACCACTGTATGCTGATTACCGGTTGCTTCGCTACAGCTGCTTATGTAGCTCAGGTATGAGAGATGATGTCTTCCCAGGGGGAACCTGAAAGGCAGAATTAGAGCTTAACATGCTGTGCTCTAACATAGCTTAGGTAGGAACTATCCCTACAAACCTTAGTGACAGTATGCTAGCGTTATTGTTGTGTTTTACTGTCCTTGAAACAATTTTAATCTTATTGTGCTTCATCGTTCTAGTTATTGCAATTCATGCTTTATTATCTAAGATGCAGTTACTTCAATAAAACCATATTGAACTTTACTGTGCCTCTGATTGTCATTGCATATGTGAGACTAATGTAACCAAGAGAAACTGATGAGATCTGAGTGACGACGATTCCCCTGAGGATTAATGTGTCATGCTTCCTGTTGCCCCAATCATCCCTGCTCAGGGGTGGAGATGAGGCACTGCTGGTTAGCCAGAACAAACTCAGATTAGGCCGTCAGGTGTCACATGGTGCAGGATCAGACTCAGTCCCCCGGAGTCCAGGTGATTCTGCTGCCCAAATCCTGTAATCTCACTAGGATAATGAGAACCTACGCGACACCAGGTGGCAGTCAATTGGCCTTTTTGGGGTGAGCATTGTCAATGTTAACTTACCTGATGGATCTGTAAGTTGAACTACATAATGATCGACTGCATTGCCACTGGGGTGGTTACAGTATGACACCAGAGGAGTCTTCCTCAATGTTTCATGTTTGTTAATGTTTTGTCTTGTGTACAACTACTGTCACCAAGAACGATTTTGCACCTACATGATGTGAACCTCATGAGAAACACGAGTACTGTTTAGATTACGCTTGTGACAGTGTTCATGATATTGTTAATCTTTTTTTACTCTTGTTCATAGGTCGGTTTTAGAGTGACTAGGACGACAATGACTGGTATCTGTTAGTGCACTACTGCTGAGTGGTCTATGACACTGTCACATAGATTAGGTTTCCTGGTCCCGATGAATTGCCCTGATCTGTTGACATTGGAGGCAAGAAACATGTTGGCCATGATTTTGACACTATATTGACACCGCTACTGGCCATTGTATCAACTAGCGGCCCTATTCTGTGTTTAATCATAACAAGGGAGCCCTTTATTAAAACTTAGCTTTAGGGCATTCCAGAGTTATTTTTATTTTAATTTTCTACATTGCTTTGCCAATCTACAACCAGTGTATCTTACTTTTACTTCATTCTCGGCTCATCTAAGATCATCTCTTGCAAAATGCCCCCATAGAGGGGCCTGTTGGGCTTTGCAGCACCGGTCCAATGTGGAGCTAAGCCTGAGAATGAAGCATAACACCCAAGAGGGTGTGTGAGGGCTCTTGCACCTGAGCAACATGACTCATTTGTTCCTGGAACTCGTCCCTTTATCGACTTGTTCATTGTTCTATCCAAACACCTTCTGGTTCAAAACTCGAACCAGTCTATAATAGAAACTGTATACTATTGTAATTTATCTAATAATTTAGAACCAAGTCAGGGCTTCAAAGAGTTATAAGACCCCTACAAAGTGATAGAATCATATAGGAATTAGTTTCTCTGTGGGGTGCTGCATGTATATGTGCTTAGGAATGCATGTTTGATTTTTGCCCAACATTTCATCTAGAAAGGGAATTTCTAGGTATGCTGAAGGAAAGCAGTGCGTATATGTACATACCAGCACTCCATGTGTCTTTCTGATAATCATAATAGTGAAAGGCTGTGATTGGGAGGGAGATAACTCCTTGCAAGAGCCACATAAGATGGGGATTTTCTTCCACAGGAAACCGGGTGCTCTCTATGCTGTTGATAACAGAATGTACAATTATTCCTTTTTGTGACCCTTAGCTGTTTCAAGGTCACATTATAGGGACTAAACACAGCAGACTCATTTATGAGCTGCCATGGCACTTAATTCATTTTAAAAATTTGTAATGCTTAGTTCAATGGTGTTATTTCTCTCATGTGAGCCTGCCCTTTTTCCATAGATTAAAATCTTCTTTCAAAAGATTGAGGTGGAAAGAAATAATGTTTGAAACTAAGTATATGCATTAAAAATTGTTTGAAATCCATTATCAATACCTTTAAATGTGATCTGTATTGTTTCTTTCAGTCTGCCTGATATTTGTGCAGCTTCTCTTTCAGCGTATGCTTTCCTCTGTTTTATAGCAGCTTATATCAAAGTATACATACATTGTTTATTTCTAACAGGGTGTGTCCTCAGAAGGACATCTCATAAATATTTGTATGCACTGTGTTTGTATAGGTGTCCCTTTACAGCATTTAAACTGAAATGAGTTAACCATGTCTTGCATAGCATGCCATCACAAGATGCGATGTCGGCCACGAGGGTTTATATGTTCTATCGAAGGCCTGCAGAACGAAAATTGTTTATATGCACCTCAATTTCTATTCTTCAATATGGCTATTCCATCCCAGTTAAACATAGTTAAATTATTTATAGTTTAATTCTGCGCTATTTTGGTTAGTTCACAAATGTAATGTGCCCAGCCTGAAATATGTTAACCTAACCTTTGCTATCAATGGTGTCTTTAAATCTCTAAAAGACGCACAGCTCATGCATGGTGTCTGCTGTACTGTTCTGCAAAAAATATAATTTGTCTGGGAATCTTGCATACCCTTAACTTGTCAAAATATGGTTTCCCACCCTCTTTTTTCATTTATAAATGTTCCAGTTTGCATAACGAAAGTTATAGAACTGTTTATGCGTAGGGCCTGACCATGCTCCCACTGTGTATAATTATATATTTCTCTGGGGTTGTTTGATTGGTGATTGTAATGATATCCATCATGATAAAAGCAAAAAACCTCCCGATAATTCTCTGCATTTAAATAGGAATCTTCGCAGCCCAAGAATGCATATGAATTTAGGGTAGTCATTAACTGTTTAATAGCACTTGTGTCCCATTAATTTGAAAGAGGACCAGATATTATAAGCTCATCCAGGGAGATTTTTAAACTATGGAGAATATAAACCATTTGCCTGACCGAATATCTGATAAGGAACCTTTTCTCAAGGAACACCTTCCAGCAAAGGATATGCAGTAATGATCACAGCCCGATGGTGTCACTGTGCTCTGTGAGCTGAAGAATGCTGCTGCAATTCCCGAACCTGAGGAAATAAGACTTTTTTTTTATTTTAGGAGCAGTGTAGTTTTGTACTAAAAGCAAAATTATAATCCACAATAAAACAGATGCCATTCCAGTAGCTATTCAGATGTATGACCGTGGAAAATAAAGGTATCACTCGTGGAACCAATGGCAAGCAAAAAGCCATCTGTGCCACTGACCAACTGGAAGGGAGATCATTTTTTTCTTCCAAAATCTGGATCAGTCATTTTCAAATAACACAGTTTCTTGCAATGGTATCATTTCATTTGATGTGGTTTCGCTTGGAGGTTCATAATAAGCCGTGGTTGCAGAGGTTGCAATTGCCAACGTTGCAGCACCAGGCCCACCTATTCAGACTGGCTCTTGGCGTAAAACTGTGGACACCGCAGTCCCATCAATCCCCAGATTACCACTTAAGAGTCTTGAAAAGTATTGCCACTTCTGCTGTGCTGACTGAAGTGCCACTGACCATGTTCTGTCCTGCAGCAGTAACCATCGTTTGTAGGGCAAACCACCCACCTTTTAAAATGAGTCTTCGAGGTCAAACCATTTTTTTCTTCTTTCATTATACTAACTACTACTTTACTCGTCAGTTCGCTTTTCTGTATGACATGCGTGTCCTTTTATCCATACTCAGTACCCCCTCTCCTTTCTGTCCTTTTACTGTCCCCAGAGTCATGTGAATAATGGGAAAAATAAGTATCAGAATACTGATAACGATCTGGCTTCCTGATTTTATCACAGTCCCTAAAATCATGTCTACCCCAATGGAATTCCTGCATTGGAGAGGATCTATTTCTGAATTTCCTTCCCGGAGCCCTCACTATCACTTTTTTCTTTGAGCTGCGATTTTTCAGCTTGGGATCCCAGGGTGTCACAACACACAAGTGTAAACTTCTGAAATAATCTGCAGAAACTCTAGTTCGTTATCCTGAACGGGAGCTGCTGCCAGCTGCTGCTGGATTGCCAGAGCTTTCTCCTCAAATATCACTCGGAACTACTGAGGAAACCCTCTGAAAATTAACTCTTAATTGAATTCCTTGAGCCAGGGCCGGTACAGCTATGTGCTTACTTTGTATTTGCTTTAACACCTTTATTAACACTGTAAATGAGGTTGTGCCATGTGTCATAGTGTAAATACTCTTGTTATCTAGTCTAGTACAGACTTCTACAACTGGTGTCATGCCAATTGGAACACACAGTTGTCATTCTATATCTGTCCTGAGCTGTTGTAGGAGGATAAGCCACACCTAACTGGCTAAGTTTGTCAGCAGTCAAAAATTAAACTGTGTGGGAGCTTCACCCATGATAATATTAATAGTCTTTGGACTCACTGCCTGCAAAATGGAATGCACTTTTTGTGCAGGGTGAGAAGCGAATGCTCTTGTAGCGATCAATTTTAGAACATACTGTCAAAGTTGCCTATGAATGGACTCTTCTTGATTTAGTTGTGTGTCTGACTTGTGCAATTGCTAGGTTTATTACCTCAGGATGTTGTGTATACCCAGCAGCCCTTCGTTGCTCAAGGGACCCAGTCTAACATTCTGAACTACATGGGATAGTTAAGCGCTAAACCATGCTTGATGCGTTTGATATCATAACATGGCTTCTAACTCGTGATGCAGTTCATAATTAACTGGAATTGCAGCAGTTCTATATGTATGGAAATTTCCTTTGTTGAGATCTACCTCATAAAATTCCACCCATGAGAAAAATATTTCAAAAGTGTATGCAACATGTGCATCTACCACAAAAGCTACTTCACCTCTGTGTGAGGGAAACACCTTGGAAAGGGATATCGTGCAACTGTTGCCCTATTGTTTACCCATATTGGAATAGGTGCCTGTGTCATCATTAAATACATTCAAACCATGAGACTCTTAAAAAAACAAATGTGGAATAACCGTTTTAAATCAAACGTGTGACAAACCCAGAGCAGAAAGAGAGCAGCTATCTAAACTGAATAAATATCACAACGGACATCTCGACTAATAGTAATAGTTGATATATTGAGTGTTAGCCAACATTATTCTAGGGTCTAGAAGATCGAACCCAGCTCGGAGTGCATTTTTTTCTGGATTTGCAGCTAGTAGGCTTCCCAGTGTCACTAGCATTAAGGACTTTGTCAATATGTCAACTTGAGATAGAAAGCCAGTTGGACTGAAACCACCTTGCAACCCGCTGAGCGTTACTTGTGTTAAAAGTAATGATCATTCCTGTGGATAGTTAGACGAACCCAAACCACCTCTCACTGAGGAAAGACTCACTCAAAAAGTGGGAAACCAAGATTATATTTTCAAGATTATTATATATATATATTTTTAAATCAAAATGATGTTGTAGTGCACTTGATAGGAAAAGCAACTATTATAGAAATCAGCAAAATATAAGCAATCCATAAGGAAGTTGAACAATAAAACATATAACATTGTGATGAATTTATAAAGCTTTCTGCATCTCCATATCTCCTATCCCATCCACAGAAGAGGCCAACTTTAAGGTTCAAAGATGGTCCAGACATGCGTACCTCTTCTGAACAATAAAACCAATATTCAGCAAGTACCAATGTCTGCTATTATTGCCTGCACAGGCAAGCAGGTAGATAAGCCAACCAAGTGAAGGCTAGATGTGCACCCAGTAGCCTTCAGCAAACAAAGGTGATTAGAGTACTGTATGGCCTTAGTATTGAATCTCTGCCATGAAGTTCCTCTCTTTCATTGCACCCTATTCTTAAACAGCAGGAAGACCATGGTACCCTTTCACTTACCTTATGTGAAAGCTTGCCTATTGTGTAAAAATAATGAGCAAGAAGTGAAGTTATCAGTTTCTTTTAAACCCTGTTCCTTATATAAAAACAATCACCGGTAAAGAGACTTTGGTACATACAGAAAAACATGAATATATTCAAGCACACATAATTAGCATGTTGCAGTAAATTGATGGCATGAATAAATGTGCATTTATATTTGACACATATACCTAAAACATCATAAATAATTCAAGAAGGGATACCTAGAAAATAAAATATGTAATAAACATAGCACATAACACCTACAAAAGAACCCTTAACCCCCCCCCCCCCCCAAAAAAAAATTTCACCCACTTTTGACCCCCTTGTATTTGGGACAAAAACGTCCCTTGCATGGTGACTGATGTGCACCCCTGCCCTTAGTGTCTCAGCTGCGTGAATATCTAGATCCCTGGTTTTTGGTGATGATTGTGGTACTGCAGTGTTATTAGACTGGGCAGAATACATCAAGTGCTACTACTGATCTTGCCTGGATTTAAGTGAGACAAGCATGGAGGTGGCAGCACACGTTTTGTGTTCAATAGTAATTAGTAGTTTGAACACATCTTTTTGCCTGTCTCACTGGAGCGGTGCCTGCTAGCAGACACATGTAATGTTCAGCTGCTGTGTACTTAATTCATCCTTGGCCTACATAGTGATTGTGTATAGTGCTAGAGAGTGTGTGCTACTGTTGTGATGTGTGTGCTTGGAAGTATTTGTTCCTGTGCATGGTACACAGCAGGGACACCTGAGAATCCCACCCTTGCACTACATGGTGAATATGTGTAGCTATGGACAGCGCATGATACTTGTTTGTGCCTGGCCTTGTCACATAACCTAGAGCCAGTTACTTTCAGGCACGATTTATAGATACTTAAGATAACAATAACTGGTAAATTCTAGTGATGTTGTTAGTTTGTTTTAACTGACATTTTCACCCAATTATGATGTCCTTGTTTAAGCTTTGTTTTTTTCTGTGTATGTGTGTGTGTGTGTGTGTGTGTGTATATATATATATATATATATATATATATATATATATATATATACATTTTAATACATTCTTGCAAAGTAGTACAGATATAAAGATAGTATAACTTACATGTAATGTAATGACTCTAGATATAACGTCCGTGATGTAATGACGTCCAATGTAACCATTCCGATGCAATGGTAACATACCAGCTGCTTAAGGTTCTAATCATGCCCCCTTACACAGTTACTCTTCTGCACACCCATTCGCTTCAGTTTTGTTGTACATCATTACCAAGAGGCTAGGATATCCGAGACAGTCCCTTTAATTCTTAATGTAAATGGGGGGAAACCTGTATTGAAAAACCATATCAGTATGTTTGATAATTAGGCTGGGTAGGCCTTTAAACCCAGAGTTAAAACATTTTTTGCAGCTGTATCATCAAACAAGCATGTATCAGCAACTCCCTCAAGTTTAATCATATCCTTCATAATAGCTTCAAATTGTTTGAACATAAATCCTCTGATGTTATTGAAGAAAGTTGTATATCTTGCAATTCTGTTGATTGCAAACTAGCTAAGGTTCTTTGCCAGCTAGTCGGGTCCCTTCTATAATATCACAACAAGCTATTACATGAGAAAAAAGCCCTGCTAAGAGAATTTTCAACAATACTACCAAGAGAAGTTTCCAGTAGCTGAGAGTACTTCGAGCAGTTCCATTAATGATTGTTTTTAATTGTTAAAAATGTCTCACTTGAATTATAAAAACATGCCCATTGTTTTGTTGTTCCATTTACCATACCTTTTAGAGTACTTTGAATCTGGACAAGGCAGCTCCTACCCTGTACGTCTTCTCCTTCACTTGCAGCATACTTCTACTTTTTACAGCTATAGACCAAATCCCATACTCAACTTCTAAACTCTTCAACCAACGCATGTTTTCCCTAAGTTAAAGACTAGCTCCACTGCCAATCAACTGAAACCTGCCACTATGCAGATTATGACATTAAGCTTAATGTTAGTCATCATCAGCATACCAAGTTTATTTCAGTTAAAATACCTTAAAACCTAAAATTGCAATAATAAAAATTATTTTAGACCTAATTGTTAAAATATTGCCCTGATGGCTCAGAAACCTCCTTGCAAACGTGGTCCTACTGGCCTACAGGGCAGTCCAGCAGTTCTATTAGATCAGTGTGTGGACCTGTTTGTGCTGTTTTTGCTGGACCAGTTTTTACTATTGATTTCCCTGATATTAAAACAAGCAAACATTGCTTCTAGTAAACTCAAAAGCATTCAGTCTTCCACACCTTGCAAAACACCTATACAGCATGCCTTTACAAGTAAAAAGTACCCCAGTTTGCAAAAATTAACCACTTGTTTAGCTTTCTCATTCAGTAATGGTTGCCACTTTTGTTTTGATGCCTGTGTCTATTTTTTTTGTTTCAGTCCTTCCCTGCTTGTGATACAACAACGACTTCCCTGTGGACACAGGCAAAGCGAGAACCACACTAATTTTTGTAATTTGTAAGAATATTTATCCTAAAAAGCAAAACAAATCATTTATTTTTCAGAATTAAATATTTTTCATCAAAATGACTAAACATTTTAAATTTGACAGAAGGGATTATGCTTATAAATTCCATTTTATTGATTGTATATATAAGGCTTTTATAGTGTAAACCTAACTAGAGAGTCTTCAATAAGGGAGCTAACCTTGAGGTAGTCGGTTCACAATTAACTTGTAATTAATTAACAATGGTGGTAAGTGTCCTATGGCTTGGAGATGCAGTGCCTAAGAAAAGGTGGTGCTTCAGATCCTTTGCGAATTGCAGAAGACTTAGGCCAGTTCAGATGTTGAAGAGTTTTCTGTTCAAGATACTAGCAGCAAGCAAGGAGAAGCCGTTTTCCAGTTTTATCTTTCTCCCAGGTTTTTGTATCCAGCCTGCTGATATCCTACCTTCAGTTGTTTTCCCTCCTCCTTTAATACCCTGATACACTCTATGGCAGCCTTGCCTTTTGAAAAGTACTTAGCCAGGTTGAGGAGCTTGTGAGGCTAAATTCATATGTTCCTCTTAATATGTCAAGAGGTAAAGTGCTGGTAGACCTCACATTCTTGGCATGGTATTCCCCCAAACGTTTTGCCTTCTCTCCCCTGTTTATGCGGAGTTAGTTTTGTTGGCTTTAGGACTCTGTACACTTTAACCCCTGCTAACCAGTGCTAACGTTCTTTCTCCTTTGAACATGGTAAAACTGGACTACACCTAATTGTCACACTTAATTTACTTCCTTTAATTCCTAGTATATGGTACTACATGTACACAGGGCCTGTGAAATAAATCCTACTAGTGGCCAGTAGTACTCCTTGTGCCACCCTCTGTAGAACCGTTGTAAAACCTGTCTTAGGCTTGCCACTGCAGCCTGTAGTTCTGTTTTAAACTGACCATTGACCTGGCAAATCTTTTCTAATACTTAATAATTACCCCTAAGGTAGACCCTAAAGGCATGTGTACTTAAGTTTAACTTGTCCTACAGTGAAAACTCCTAAAGGAGTTTTTCACTGTTGTAAGGCTATCTCAAAGACTAACACTGGGTTACCTTATTACACTTAATAAATGATACCTTCGGCTTGGATACAGAGAGAAATGCTTCTTCCATTCAATTGAATTGTATTTTAAAATCCTCTTTAATTATAAAGTTGGATTTTAACTTACTGTTCTGAAAATGGCCAATTAGAAGGTTGGCATTTTTCTGCCTAACCCAAAAGTGCCTTTTTGCCAGTTCATGGTCACATGACAATGAATGTCACCAATGTGATATGTTGTTTATTGCTTCCAGACAGGCGGACAAAAGAGCCATAGGTGTGTAGGGGATGAGTCTTCCTGACAGGATGGCTAGGGAGGAATTAGTGCCCTTCTTTGATTACACTTCAAAGGACCCTGGCTGCAGCACAAAGGGACTTAACACCGTCCTTGCCTTTGTCACCTTAGTCCTTGTCCCTTTGGACTTAATCTCAAACCAGACTATGCCATTCATCACATTTGAACTACTAGCCAACTAAGGTCTAATTAACACTAATCTGCACATGGTGTAACTTATTGTATCCCCTTCATAAGCCTCTGCATGGGGTGGCAAGAGTGCAGGTGGATCATGGAACTAAATTAGAGATGAAGCAGGTACAAGCTATTGTGGTTTTGATTGAATTTTGGCATATTGACAATGTCCTAATTGTGTAGAAATTTGAAAGAGCTTCAACTCCCGAGATGTTAACATCCCAGCCACAGGACAGGTCCTTGGCTTTATTCAGCAACCTGTGTGGACAGAAAATGGTGATCAAGTAAAGTGAGAGAGAATGATTTCTGGCAGATGGTTTCCTCACCTAAGAAAATACTGAAAAAGGCAGAACCAAATGCTGCATTTTACAATAAAATGTCCACATATAGTGACTAAAAATCAATATGCAATAAAGGAAACATAATATTTTTGTGATGTGCCAGGCAAGTCTTGTCCTCCTCGGTGACTTTAAGCTCATCCTCCCCAAGAAAACTTAGGAGGAATCATTGTAAATTGTGACGTTTTCAGTTACCCCGAATGTTATCTGAAGGTCTGTATGTATTACAGCCATACTAACCAGACTTGACCAAGGGGAGTTTGGTCTGCAGGAATAGCATCTCCACTAAGAGGTCACTTCTGAGGAGTCTGCTGAGAATTCTTTACCCTTCCCAACAAGGTGCAAGACCACCACCTGAAGCATGCCACTCTCCTAGAAATAAGACCTTCTAAGATATGTTAAAATCCCTTCCCCATCTCCATGGAACATCACGTTGATTGGTTTTGTTTCTAGCTAATAAGGTGACCAAATGAAGGGGAAGAGTAAAACATATTTTTACATTTTTGTGCTAATTTTGCCTTGAGAAAAGGTCTCTATAAACGCCTTGACTTATGGGGACATTTTCAGATAGATTGCTTGGTACTTGTGTGATTTCTCTCAGCTACAACACTCCTGATGTTCTGCTTGTCTTCCTACTAGCTGTCCCACTAATATCCGCTTCTGCCATTCCCATTCATTTGTTGTTCTGCATGCACAGCCTCAGGTTTTTCATACATAGTCATCCTTTACATCTGATTTCATCAGGCCTTTACATCTGATTTCCTGCCTGCACCTCTTGCTGTCTCCATCTTACTCCCTTACATGAGTAAACAGTTTATCGCTCGCCATACTAACCAGGCTCGACCCATTGCAGTTTCACTTGCAGGAAAAAAATCCCCTCTAAGAGTTCCCCCCTGTTAGGTCTATTGGAAATTCTAACCCCGCCCAGCAGATAATAGGGCCAGAGGATGATGCATGACACTTTTGTTGGTGAAGATCTTAGGCCTAGAAAATAGGCCTCTTAAGATCTAGTTGCAAAATCTTTCGTCCATCTTCCCCAGAACGTCAGATTGATTGGTTTTGTTTTCAGCTAATATGGTGACCAAATAAAGGGGAACAGTAAAACATATTTTTACCTTTGAGTTAATTTTGCCTTGAGAAAAGTGCTCATCTATAAAACTATTTTTGGATGAATGAATTTTGGTGTGCTGTCTCTCCGCGACCACATTTCTGATGTTTTACTTGTCCTCATACTCGCTGTCCCGCTCATTTGTGCTTCTGCCCTACCCATTCCTTTGATGTTCTGTATGCATGGTCTCTGGTGTTACCTACATAGTCATTGCCTTGCCCCTCCCAGGCCTCTATACTTGATGTCCTGCCTCCACCTCTTGCTGTCCCTACTCTACTCCCTTATGAGGAAACAGTATAACACACTTTGTTCACAAATTGCCTTCTTTGGATCTGAGCCATCATTTATGGTACTTCTAACTCAGAATATTCCCAGTAAATCACTTCTGAGTAGTCCTTGTGTAGTTTAATAGGCAGTGAATACCTATGTTCCTTATGAATTGCTTCTGGGTAGACCCAACAAATATGTTCTGAGGATCTGAGAAACTCCTCACATTTCATGTAGCTCTTCTGAGTGTACCCCATGAATTCCTACTTGGGAACTCTGTAATGCCTTGGAACCATATACATTTCTTAGCAGTTTATGTTGCTTGATATGTTTTCATGGCTAAGTAACTCTACATTGGTTGTAAATAACTTCTTGGTGGACATCATAAACGTCTTCCTAGTAACTCAGATTCTTAAAAATCACTGTGGGGATGCCTTTTCCAGTATAATGGTAATCTCAATAATGGGTTTAGATATAGCAGAAAACTCTAACAGACCCATTATACTCCTGAATATACTGACTAAACCGGAAAACAGAACACATCTTAGGTTCTATTATAAAGACAAAGAATGTACTAATTTCTTGTCTGGTTAAAGAAATTGTTGCTGCATGTGCATCATCACACTTGGCTCAGACCCATAGTTACTGCTGTAGTGGATTTTGCCACACTTAGTAGTCTTTGTTACTCTCTAAAGCCGCCTTCACTCAATCCCTAATGTCCTCTCTCGGACAAATTCCTAGAATTTCCCTTCTACTTCTGTAGTTTCCAAGTGAGTTAATTTAGAGCACCTGCTCTTTTTACCTTATCTGTGATGCATGCAAGATTGTATATGCCCCATGCATTTAAGACTTCTTTGAGGGGAGAGTGAGGTGAATACTGGTATGACATACTAGCAGTGAGCTACCATAATCTAGTCTCAAAAGCATAAGGAACTGCACTGCTCGTTTATTGGCAGGGAACAAGATGAATGGTTTGAAACCTTGGATAAGTCTTACTTGCATTTTGTGCCCCCTTGCCAAGTATATTGATTTGTGATTGCTGATTCAATTGTTTGTCCAGGATGAAGACCAACCACTTAACTTAATCTACAATGTGAGGGTTGCTCTCAAGAATTGTCCTCTCCTTGATCCAAACTAGTATGGAGAAGGAGGGAGGACAGATGAGAAAAACTGAGTTTTTCTGCATCTCATTTCCTTTCTAAAGCCTCCTCCACTCAACCCCTAATGCCCCCCTCAAAGAAACAAATTCCCAAAAAATCCCTTCAATTTATTTGTTTGTAACCTGTACCCCATGAGGTCTCCCCCACACTCCTCCCATTGGATGTATAAATCTAAAGCACAGCACCTTCTCCATTATAGTAGTCTGTAATTGCATTGCCTATCCTGAACAATGTAGGAACAGATCTAATGAGAGCTATGTTGTGCGTCACTCCTAGGGATATGACTATTACGGGTACCAGCACAAAAGCATCATCTCATCAGCTCCTTCCTCATTTGAAGGGGTGATATCACTCTTTTTTACTTTTCTAGTGTTTTATCTTAATTAGATGACTTAATTAGAATCTTGCATAAATGTTTTTATATATATGTATGCCAGGGCAATGAAAATAAGTGTGGCACAACACCACTTGTTATTTATGGCAACTGTACGAATAAACACACATTTATAAGTACATTGCAAATACAAATGTAAGCTTATTAATACTGTACAACAAACAACATAAGAAAAATACTGTGTACTGCCTCCTAGATTGCATGTTACAATAACTTTACACAGGGAAACAACTTTCTTGTTAATCACAGACCACTTCACTGTGATTTTTACCTTAAGGCACACATTTACCCACTTGCATCCTGGATTGATGAAATATTTTTTTAACAAATACACAAACATTGTCATGAAAAACTATTTATGTAGAGTATAATGTGCTGCTTATTTCCATTGCAGAGATAGAGGACGTGTACTATGGCCTACTCGAGGCTGCCTCAAGTGAATTATGGCCCTCCCCACACTCAAGAGGGTAAAAAATAGCACTTAAAAATCACAGTTAAGGTCCAATAATGGCTACAAAATAAATTGAAATAAAAGCACAAACAAAAACTCTTACATCTGCCATGCAAACTATAAGTTGCGTGCCAATTGCAATGTTTATAAGCTCACCCTTGATGGGACAGATGACATAAATAACAAATATTCTCACTGGTTACTTGACGTGTTCACTTACTATAAACATTATTAATAACATGACTGGATAACAGTACAATTTCTTTGTGTGGGTATGTGTTGTTATTTAATGATGTGCATTTAAGTCCTCTTGATTATTAGTATAAGTATGGTGAAGTCATAAAAGCTGTTTTCAGTAGGTTTACTGAGCAGACTCTACACATGCAGACAGGCTTGTGTTAACTTCTTTATTGTACTCTTCCAGGATTTTTTGAAGTCACTATTTCTTCTTGGATTTCACTTACAAGTTCTAGAGGAATTTGTAATTCAGGAGGATGTGATAGATCTGAAAATCAGTGGAAACCAGATGAGGCCACATGAGCCAGAAAGACAGGTAGGTTCTCATATGCCTCCTTGGGTGCCAGCCACTTTGGGCTTCCCTCTTGGGGCCCCCCGTAGGCCAAACACCATCCACAGCCATCCCCTGTGGAACTCGTGTGAGATTTCCCCCACCTGCTGGACAGGGTGTGGAGGACCTGAAAGTAATGTGATTTAGTGAAAGAAAGCAGAGCAGCTATGTGCCTCCTGGTAATGTAATAGGTCAGTCATCTCATAGTTGGCAGTAAGTATCACAGATAGGGGTCCAAATAACCTCCAACCACTCCTACATTTCTGACGAAGAATATTACTGCAAATACTTTTTTGGTGACAAGTCTGCCAAGTATTTTAGCATACCTTTAAAAAGGATAAACAAACATAACTACAATGTTAGTTTTGTTAAATACGTTCAGAGCTGCAAAGTGGCAGAATTTCTTGTGCAACACCTTCCACCAGTCATGCTATTTTAGCCACCAATGCGTTGCGCTTTGACATTTGTAGATTTGCTTCTATTATTTTTTATAAAAACTGAAGCATGCAAAATACTTTTGGCTAAAAGAAAGTGAAGTCTGTTTGAAGGTGTTGAGTCACACATGACTCAGGACCAGAATAATATATGATAATATGTTTAGGTTAAGTTGCATGGCAATAAAGCCCCAGGCTGGAGGTCTATTTGGTGATCAAAGCGCATGTGTAAAGGCAACATACTGCCTTTTACTTTTCAAAGACATAAAAAAATTCCTTGTACAGACTGTATTGATTTGGCTGTCACTATGGAATTTGAGTCAGTGAACAAGGACATTCATGGTAGCACCTACCAAAACAATATGATGAATTGAGAGTTACTTTGTGATTTTCAGCCCATTTTAGGAATGTGGAGACTTACCTATGAATTACTAAAGCAGTGCACAGGGTTGTGTCAATACATTTTCCCTGTGTCCCTATGGGCACAGAGCATAGATGAATATTAGAGTTGCTTGTTAATTGGACCTGAAGATGGTGTAGGTTCATAGTGGTTCGGGTTGGGATTTACATGTCAAGGGAAATCAAGAGTTTTGGGAATAGTTAAGTTGAACAGGTTATTCATCTGCACACATGGTTGGGTTGGCAGAGTGAGTGTGACAGGCATGTGAGGGTATTTTACGGCAGCTACAGTGACATTTCCAAGGATCTGTAAGACCTCAATGTAGGACTCATTCGACTAATCAATTGTGTTATTGTTTTTGGGAGCCTCCTCCCCTCTGTTAAGGCGTCTTTGGAAGCTTTATGATTGATCAGACAACCTTAAAAGAATGCCTACCTTTCTCACAGTAAAGTCATTGATTTAGGTCTCCCCTCATTTCCTTTCCTTCTTTTGTGAGAGGTACCCGTAAACAACCAATCTACATTGCCTCTTAATCATAATTATTCTGAGTAGCTATTTTTTTATTATCCTTACTGACTATATCTATATTCACCTTCATGTCTGTTCTGTTGATACTCAAGCTAAGAATATGCATCAATGGCACAGTACTTGGCTAGTTCATAGAAAAATATGGCAATGCATCAGAGTAACTGAAAAAGATCTATTAAACATGAGAAGTACAGGATACAATTGAAAGGCCCAGAAGACAGCATCCAACTGACCCTAGATTAAATGTCTACCTAATACATTCCAAAGTAGACTATACATGCAGCCAATGAATGTCTAACACCTACTGTTACATCACTATGACCTATGCTGTGCTATGTGTATCATACAAACCAAGACACCACAGTAGCCCACTCTCTCCGAACCAGTAATCCTGCACCATGGGGCACACCAACACTATATTTTCTTACTAAGCATTTCAACCTACACATGAAACTTCTGGCTTAAATTATTAACAACTGAAATGTCTCTTTTCTCTTCTATGGTAATACCACTCCACTTTATTTGAAAAACTCTTCAAAGATGTTGACATATTGGCTATGGTCATAAATTAGATGCAGACCAGTATTGTGCACTACCATCTGATGCTAAACCCAGAAAAACTTGTTTTTTCTAACCTGCCCTCCCGGCTTCTCCATACCAGTTCAGATCACGGATAGGACAATTCTCAGGAGCAACCTTAACATTGTAGATTATGGCAAGTGTTTGGGTTTCATCCTGGTCATACAATTGAATCAGCAATCAAAAATCTATATGCTTGGCCAAGGGGCACAATTCCAAGTAAGACTTATCCAAGGTATCAAACACTTCATCTTGTACCCTGACAACAAACAAGCAGTGCAGTCTTTTATTCTTTTGAGCCTAGATTATAACTCACTGCTACTATGTCATCTCAGTATTCCCGTTACTCCCCTCAAAGAAGCCCTAAATGCATGGGGCTTATACAGACTTGCTTGCATCATGGATAAGCCAAAATGAACAGGTGCTCTGAATTATCTCAGTTGGAAACTACAGAAATAGAAGGGAATTTCTGGGAATTTGTCTGAGAGGGCATTAGGGCTTGAGTGGAGGAGAATTTAGAGAGGAACAAAGTCTAGAAAGTGTGGTAAAGTCAACAAATACAGCAATAGCTATGGGTCTGATCTAAGTGTGATGCACAGGCAACAACAATTTCTATAACCAGACTAGAAATTAGTAAATTCTTTGTCTTTGCAGTCAAAGTTAAGATTTGTTCTTTGTTTAAGGTGAGTCAGTATATTTAGTAGTATAATGGGTCTGTTGGAGTTTTCTAGGTATAGATAAATCCATTATTGAGATTACAGTGGTACAGGAAAATGCATCCCCAAAGTGGTGTTTTAGGAATTTAAGTTACTAGGAAGACATTTATGATGTCCACCAAGAAATGAGTTACAACCAATGTACAGAGTTACTTAGTCATAAAGAAATATGTTAAGCAACATTGAGTGAGAAACAATTTATAAGGTTCTAAGGTAGTACTGAGCTCCCAAGGTTTCATGAGGTACACTCAGAAGGTGTACCTGTAAGCTAGAGAGTTAACCACATCCTAAGAATATATTTGTTAGGTCAGCCCAGAAACAATTCATAAGGAACATAGTTATTCTCTACCTGATAAACGTACATGAGGGCCACTCAGAAGTGATTTACTGGGACTATTCTGAGTTACAAGTACTATAAGCGATGGCTCAGATCCAAATGAGGCAGTTGGTGAACAAAGTGTGTTATACTGTTTCCTCATAAGGGAGTAGAGTAGGGACAGCAAGAGGTGGAGGCAGGACATCAAGTATAGAGGCCTGGGAGGGGCAAGGCAATGACTATGTAGGAAAACCCAGAGGCTGTGTATACAGAACTAATCAAAACAAAAGAGTACACTGTTCTAAAAAGAAAAATCCAGATAGGACGACGGATATCGGTATAATGATAGGAGTGCCCTCATGCGTCAATGAAGACGCTGAGCATCATCATTGGGCTAACTCCTCGTCAGACCGGCACTGCAATATCTGACGGGTCACCACACAAATGGTGGTGGCTCTATACTGAAAAATGGTTGTGCAGATCCATAGGTATCTGCAGTACGTGCTGACAAAAAGAGAAGGAGAGTGCAATGTGAAATTAAAATTGGCTCTGCACATCCAAAGACTAAATTTAATAACTCAAAAATGGCTGTCAGGCCAAGATTAAAATCAGTGGAGGACTGTTCGGAGGAAATAATGACCACCGTCACTCCTACAAAGGGGAAAGGAAGAGAAATGTATACAGAACTTCAAAGGAATGGATAGGGCAGAAGAACAAATGAGTGGGACAGCGAGTAGGAGGACAAGAAGAACATCAGGAGTGTGGTCGCCGAGAGATAGCTCACCAGTACCAAGCAATCATCCAAAAATATCCTGAAGGTGTTTATAGATGAGCACTTTTCCCAAGGTTAAATTAACACAGAAAGGGGAAATACGTTTTACCCGTCCCCTTCTTTGGATCATCTTATTAGCTGAAAAATAAAACCAATAAATCTGATGTTCTGTGGAAGATGGAGGAAAGATTTTGCAACTAGATCTTAAGAGGCCTATTTTCTAGACCGAAGGATCTTCACCCAGAAATGTGTGATGCTTCATCCTATGATCTTGCTCCTCAGGCAGGGTGTAGAATTTCCAACAGACTTAAGAGGAGAGAACTCTTAGTGGGGATTTTTTCCCTGCAGGCAAACCTGCACTGGGTCGAGCTTGGTTAGTAAGGCGAGTGAGAGTTTAAAAAACCCCAGCTAAAACAACCTAGAGGTGAACTTCTCCATTTTAATATTGTTTGGTAAGGTTAAGAACAAGATTGGAGTGAATGGGTCCTTATTGTCCAATATCGTGCCTATTTATACAGGTTGATAGCATTCATCAGCACCAAATAAAGATGATCTATGTGCCCTAAACTTGATCTAGCCCTCATATTAGATGTGCGTATAATGCAAAGTGGGACAGAAAGTGCATAGCAATCACAAAGATAAGAATATGAGGTTATACTCTACCATCCTTAAAATAGCTTCTATAGACCTCGACGGAAGGACAGATAGACATGTCATAAGAATTCAATACTATGTATATCTCAATTGAAACAAACACATCCCAACAACCACACTTAAAATGCACTCCATGTTAACATTGCACAAGTGAAAAATTAAGATGTGTTTACTTGTATATTGATCATCTTTTCCAGATTATCAACTACAGCTTCATCAACCTCAAGTGTGACACGTACATGATAAAACTGTGTGGAGGGGGCACTGGCATCAGTTGCTAGAGCATTTTCATAGACCAACTGAGGCATGCCACCAGGACAGAAACCATTCCAACAGTGTAATAGGAACAGATTAATAATGTAGAGAAGGTCACATCCGTCACTTCGGGCTGATTTTTTGACTTGTGGTCCTTAAGTGAGAGGTGACACAGCACATCACTTCACGTTCGGGGATTGCAACATGATGTGACAACTAGAAATATGACCTTCTGAAGAGCTCTTCGCAACAGACCTAAGGTTCCACGATCCCACACTGACCTGCATGTTGATACAGTAGGCCCTAGTACTTTCGTCTGATAGGATCTTGATGGTACTCCGTAAAATGGAAGTGAGAAAACCCTGAGATACTTGTGTGTAGATTCTCTTCTGGCAAAGACCTAAGGCTCTGCACGGTCATGTCACCCAGCTGGGGTCCTCAGCCCAACAAGGAGGCATCCATGAGCACAGTAGCATGTGGCTGAGGGGTGGTAAATGAGCAACCTACAATAAGGCTGAAGAGTCACATCCACCTAGCAGATCTGGGAAAACAGATTGCAAAAGTTTAACCAGAGTCAAAAGGCTCACCTGTTGCTAGAGCAATAGCAAGCAAAGGTTGCATTAACCTGTTAATGCTCGCAAGTACGGTTACTATTCCTAGGTATGTCATAACAAGTGAAACCACTGTTTCATTCCCTGATATAATAGTCAGTGAATGTCTAAGTAGTCAAAAGGCGTGTTCTACAAAGATGTAGAAAAGAAAAAGTGCTTATCTCAATTTCTATAACACATTTTTCAGGTCACAGGTGTTTGCATACGTGTTGATTAAGAAATGCAATAAAGGTGATAGATAAATAATATTTGTGCTCAATAATAGGTGGAAGGACCATCGTCAATTCTTATAAACAAATGTAGAAATCCATGGCCAAATTGCTTAGAAATTAATTTATTTGGACCCCGTCACATAGAATACAAGCTGTCGTTTTAAGCGTATAAGCAACCGAGGTAAAGAGGCGGGCAGTGTTCTGCATGAAATACAGTGATGTCTGCAAGCAATAGATAGTATAGTGCTCAGGGACCCCTATTTAAAGGGTGCTCTGTGACTATTATCATCACTATTACTTGTTCATCTGTGATGATAAGATTGAAATGTTTATTTGTATTGCCTTTCCTGTTTTTTTTTTATAGACCAACTACTTAGCAGCAGTAATTACGTTGAAAGCATTTCCACAAACAACTCCCATTTCCTCAGTCCAACGTTTAAACAGACCACTGGTCTGCATAAGCT
The DNA here is from genome assembly GCF_031143425.1 of Pleurodeles waltl. Classification (NCBI taxonomy): domain Eukaryota; kingdom Metazoa; phylum Chordata; class Amphibia; order Caudata; family Salamandridae; genus Pleurodeles; species Pleurodeles waltl. The sequence goes on from NC_090446.1 coordinate 716,902,152, forward strand.
TTTCATCAAGCTACGGCTAAGCAAGTACACGGACATCTTTCAGCGGCAAGAGATGGGCTTTGGAATCACCTGTTTCAAGCAGATGTTGAATATGATCCAATAGTGGCTTTGGGAGTAGGGGTGTGGGAGGTTCTGCAGCGCCCCCCAAGATAACCTTGCAGGAGCTCAGAGGGGGAATGAACAATAGAGAGGTCTTTCAATTTTGTTGTTATCTTGCTGCATTAGCTAGAAGTTGTGCAAAGGTAGAATGCAATTGTTCCTGACAACCTGCTGCATATTTAATGTGGAGATTGTTTCTCCGCTCTTTCAGTGATTTCAAAGCGAGGACATTTTGTAATGTGAACCACCTGATGGTCCTACTGGGATCCAGGAGGTATGAAAGGAAAGGCTGCAGAATGTCAGATGTTTTCTAACACGATCTTCTAAGAAGATAAGAAGAATTGCTCGTCTCTCTGTCTTACCCTTCCTCTTCCATGGTTCTAAAGGCCCCAAGGAAGCAAGCTAGTAGGAAATGTTGGAAGGGTGGGAGTCTTAAGGCTCCTCCCTTACATCTCCGGAGACCTTAGGCAGGTGAGCTGTGAGAGTGTTTCTCTGCTGGCTCCATCCACTCCCCTTGCCTTTCACAGGTCTGGCAGGCATGGAAGAGACAGAGGAACTACTGTGCGTGTCATCTGCTCTAAAAAAGGCACTGTTAGCATGTCCCCTGCTCTACTCCCTCTGATAGCCAGGGGAATGGCTATTGAGGAAGATGGTATACCTAATACCAAAGGGAGTTGGCGGAGAATGCCAAGACCAGTTACAGAAAGTATATGGATTGAGTGACTGCTCCGGTGCGGGAGTGGTGGAATGATATCCGGTGTTATTTTTAGGTCATGTCCACTGACTGTTATTGTCTAAAATGCAATATGCAGAGTGGGATTTGGGTGCTTCTTCGCTCATGATTGGTTGGCTTTCTTGACCATATGTTTTTCCTGCTCTTCATGCAATGATGTTTCTTCTTTTTCTTGTGTTTGTACCACTCCCACAACATAGCTTCTTCACATAATTTCTAATTGATTGCAGCTGTGACCACACCATCTTTTTTTTTGCTTGTGTATATATATATATATATATATATATATATATATATAATGCCTGTGTGCCATGTTAGAAAAATAAATTCAAATAGCTGCTGGTGCATCATGACATATGCACAATGTCAATCTGGAAATGGTGAAAAACACTTTTCAGCATTTCAGGACATTTTAGAACTTAGGATCAGAATTGTAAACAAACTAACATTCTAAAAGCTTATAGGTCGACACTTGCCTTTTAAAAGTGAGCCAACTTGGCTTTGCCAATGCTTGTTGTGTTTAAGAGATGTAGGGAGGGAAGTCAGAGAGAGGTGCAGGGAAATGGAAGGCCGAGAGGTATATATTTAAAAACATAAAGGGAAGACGTTCTAATGCGATGGAGAAGACTGTGAAAGTCATTACACATGCTTCCTTAATCAGTCCTCTTCACCTGCACAGTTCATCGGTCCAGGGGATTAGTTTAATTTTATTTATCTTCCCTTTATTCAAATTGCTATCAGTGATGCACTTACCCCCTTCGAAACATTACTAGACAGGAAAACAAGACACTCATAATGTTCTCTAACCATCTACAGCACACATCAATTTATGAATAAATTAATGAATAAATAAATAAATGAATGAATGAATGAAGGAACTAAATACATCGGATCACCCTTTTTCATTCAGCTATTCCAAAACTCTCCTCTCTTGAGTGAGGTGGTTATACAAACAATGTTTAGTCTTTGTCCTGAATGAAGATGGGATATGGTAGTAACTGTGTGCAGCAACTAGTCGCATTGGCTTTTGGGTGCAAAAGATCGTTCTCCCTTTTTAAGCTGTGTCTTTTAAGTGCACCTGTTGTAACCACAGTAATACAGATGGAGTTGAAGGTTATTTTGAGGTTGACTGGATGCACAATGGGTTAATGTAAGAGTTGGTCCTAGACTATCTCCCTAGCAAGAGCCTTCCTTTGAAATGGGACTACATAGTGGCAGGAGAAGCAGTTTGTGTGGTAGAAGAAGTTAAAGTGAGTTTGCATATCAAGGCAAGCGTTCTGTGAGTTCCCACTAATACCATTCACTCCTCTTATGTGGATGAAGGAAAAGATTTGTTAAATTAAGCTGAGGAAGCACTGGGATGCGCTGACTACAGATATGTTCTGGATCTTATGAGTCATTTTTTATTTGAATATGGATTTCAGGCTTCAGATCTTTTTACTTGATTACAGACATGTTTTGCTGGGGATAAAGATCAATACATCTCCTAATGCATAACTTACACATCTAATTTCATCATTGAAAATTGATATTTTTTTGTTATTTTTGGGTATTCATCCAGTTAATGGCATATATTAGCTCCATTGACGTTAAACATTTAATCACTGCACCAGAAGAACTGCCACCAAACATCAATCTTTGTTTGTCTCGTAAGGAGAACTTGCACATGCATCTCATCTTCTTGATGTGCATCACGAGTGGCAGTGACCAGCACACGAGTGGCAGTGACCAGCAAAGAGTGGCAGTGACCAGCACAAGTTGCGATATAATGGGTTCAACATCTAATTCTTGAAGGATTGATATGACACAATGATTTGTTTATTCTTTATTTATTTCACGTTTGGTGATCCTATGCAGTTTTCTACTTCTTCACCTGAAGAAGTCATTTCAGTCTAGGAAATTAGAACTTTTCACAGTACCATTGCAAAGAAGTTGCCATGACTTTCTGCTTATGATAATTGTGTGCTAGTGGATCAGTGTAGGAAGTTAACTATTCTTCTTTCAATTAATGTTTGAGCTCCCTCCTGTCATTAGCAATCATTGCTATCTAAAGAGGGTGTATTGTACTTTTTGTGCCCCAATTGAAAATTATGTTGATAAAGGTGGACCTCAATGGAGCACAAATATCTCATGACACCACCCCCCTTTTTACTTGAAATACTACAAGATTTAGTAGCTCCCTCTCCACTAGAAGACACTCACCTCTGGTACTTAACTACCTTATATTTCCCAAGGACTCTAAGCTTCAGATGTTCTTGTAGATCATCATTATTTGAGCAATTTTCTTATTCCTGCACAATTATAACTCTAACACTGCAAACAATTGATCCTTTAAGTCAAATACTGTGTGCTGTAGCCAATTAGATCTGTATCCTAAACAAGTAGTGAAAATCATGTCCTCACAACTGAAAGCTATTAAAGTGTGGAAAATAGTGAATCCATCCCGACAATAAGACCCATCTTCAAGATCTCAAGTGTCTTTTCATTATGTGGGAGGAGTTCAGAATGGCTATATTCTGACCACCACACCCTGTCTGTTGACAAATATAGGTTTACAATCTCTTACCTGACCAAGTGAATGCTGGATGGAAACCTACCACTCCTAAAATCATGTGATTAGCAGTTGCTGTAATCTTAGATTATGAGGTCATACTAAAGCACCTTTTCGCAGGTTATGATTTTAAAATGATCTAATAGCAGTAACAATAAAAATGTTTGTATAATAGTTAATATTTAATTTTTCAAAGAATCATTTTCCAAGATGATTAATTTCAATAGTTTATTTTTCAAATTCTTCCAATATTTTCTACATTGGTCCATAAAGGTTTTATCACTGAGCTCCCATTTGTTGAAGAAACACTTTAGCCATATGTTACATTATCAATTTAGTACAACACATTATTTCTGGTTTGTGACTACAGTCTTCACACAAATGATTTAGAATACTTCCCAACTGTAAAAAAACAAAAATAAAAACAAATGCAATGATCGATGGTAGAGGTTGCAGAGCTGTGACATATCATTTGGCAGTGGTGTTTTTGGACACTTAATGGGAGCTTGGGTACCATTGAGCAGTTGTATTTTTATGACATGTTAAGGCTGCGATTACGGTGGGGTCCCCAATAAATTTGTGATAGTGGGGAGTTTGTAATTATATGGGTGCACAATTTGCACACAGTTAAGCGAGAGCTGGGAATAACCGGCAGATTGTACATGGGGTCCCCCCATCCTAAATATATATATATATATATATATGTATATATATATATATATATACAAACAGAGCAGCTGCACACTTCTTACAAGTAGTTTGTGTCAGACATTTCTGCATCAAGCTGTAGGAGCAATTACTTGCGTTTAAGCACAACTGTGATTGGGGCCAAATTAAATAAATGATTATTTGCAGTTATTCTCGATAAAAGGGGGCTGCTCCAAAAGCCTACTTGGAATGAGCCCTGAGGAACACATTTTCAATTGGGATGATGCGGGTGCTGGTTTTATACTTTGTGCCACATTGTACCATCACACTGTGGTTTGTAGATAGATATTTTATTGTGTACTTTAAAAAAAAAAAATTACAATTATCAGATACAGCCATGTAAACATTGTTCTTCAATCGGTTATATGCTGCTGTGTATGATAAAACCACTGATTCGGTAACCATGTAGATAAAATGGACGATAAAAAGGTAATGACGAGTTTTTAGTTGTGTACTTGCTACCATGATTGCAAGGCGAGCTCCTCTGAGGGCATATTTTAGCTCTAAAAACATCACTTATTTCCCAATGTGTGAGTTTTCCTGTAAAACGCCCTAGTAGCTCTCTTCAGAATTAGAAGTGAAAATGATCTAAAAATAAATAACAGATACTTGACTCAGGTCATTTAAACCTGGACATAAGCATATGGTAGGGTTCAGCGATTCCTTAAACCGATTAAAAGCCTGCAGGCAGGTCCAGAGTGACACATGTTGCAGGAGAACTCAAACTGCTTCAGTGAAATATAGAGAAGGCAAAACCTTTAAAAGTTATACTTGGTTTTGGCTTCCAAGTGTGAATCGATGAAGGGCTGCCTGGGTAAGAAGTATGAATCCAGAAGATACTCCGCCGATGTAAATGTTGACATTTTGATTAGAGCTCTCAAACAAGATGACTCTTGTGGACCTTCTCTGATGATGATGGGTGGTGAGTTATGTTCTTTTAATGAAGTACCTATGGCTTTCGCTGAGAATGGACACGCGGGTGGATCTCAATCTCGACGTTTGTTGAAAGAATAAAATGCTTATGGCCATTACAGCTTAGGTTTTTTGGTGAAAGCTTTCAGGAGTATTTTGTAAACAGAAATATTCACAATTCTATTTACGATCTTCAGTCCTACTTTGGTGTACAAATATATTTATAGGAAGGGGTTAAACAATCATACCTAATTACAGAATAAGGAATGGTGTGAGTCTCAACCTCGCAAAAGACATTTAGCAACGTGAACATATATCCTACTGGTGCGACCAAATTTGCTTTCGAACTAAAATAGTTGCATTTCAGATTTCCTCGGTGTGTCCACCTGTAAAAATTGGTCCACGTAGTCAAACTTGCACCCTTCCTTGGTCCCACCTTAAAATCGCTTGCACATTTAGTCTTATCGGTTTTCAGGATGTACACATCCAGAATTGACCAGGATGTTGGGAAAGGGGTCTCTGTAAATGGTAAATTTCTTTCCTTTGAGAAACAAAGAAGTTGACATTTCCAAAAGCACTTTTGACTCCCATTTCTGCACGCAAAAATGTAGGTTTCTGTAGCAAAAATGGTTGCACATCTGCTTACTCCTTGGAATCTGAGACTATATGATAAGTAGAAGTGCTTCAGGGATTGGTTGTGAATTACTAAAATGTTGACCATTTTCCTCATATGTAGGAGTAACCTAATGGGTAGATATGTATGTTACTTTATAAAGAGTTTAATGAGCTAATCAGAAACATTTGGGGACAGATATAGTTAAAATTATTGGACATTCTGAAATATTACTCTGAAATCTAGGATGACCGTAACCACACTATAAATTGATTTCTATTTCGGTGATACAATTTAGGAGCATGTGCACAATCATATTGTTTGCAACGATACATGTTCACTTCTGAAACGAAATGCAGCTATGCTAGCTCCTTATTGTGAGTGGCCTGGCGATCACCATCCTGCTGCTAACAGGAGCTACGGGCCAGATCGGGAATCCTGGCTGCAGTAATCCTGCATGTTTAACTATGACAAGTACGCACAAGACTTTGTACTCCATAAAATCACCTGATTGTGGATTCACTTGCAGAATTTGGGATGGAAGCACGTATTATCCCTGAGTATTAGGCTGTGATCCTATCAAATCAAATCATTAACATTTATAAAGCGCGCTACTCACCCGTGCGGGTCTCAAGGCGCTAGGGGGGAAAGGGGGAGTTATCGCTGCTCGAACAGCCAAGTCTTTAGGAGTCTCCGGAAAGCGGAGTGGTCCTGGGTGGTCCTGAGGCTGGTGGGGAGGGAGTTCCAGGTCTTGGCCGCCAGGAAGGAGAAAGATCTCCCACCCGCCGTGGAGCGGCGGGTGCGAGGGACGGCAGCAAGTGCGAGGCCAGCGGAGCGGAGGGGGCGGGTGGGGACGTAGAAGCTGAGGCGTCTGTTGAGGTATTCCGGTCCCTTGTTGTGGAGGGCTTTGTGTGCGTGGGTGAGAAGACGGAAGGTGATCCTTTTGCTGACTGGGAGCCAATGCAGGTGTCTCAGGTGTGCGGAGATGTGGCTGTTGCGGGGTACGTCGAGGATGAGGCGGGCCGAGGCGTTTTGGATGCGTTGCAGGCGGTTTTGGAGTTTGGCGGTGGTCCCGGCGTAGAGGGTGTTGCCGTAGTCCAGGCGACTCGTGACAAGGGCGTGGGTCACGGTTTTTCTGGTGTCGGCGGGGATCCAGCGGAAGATCTTGCGGAGCATGCGGAGAGTGAGGAAGCAGGCGGAGGACACGGCGTTGACTTGCTTGGTCATGGTGAGAAGAGGGTCCAAGATGAAGCCGAGGTTGCGGGCGTGGTCTGCGGGGGTCGGTGCGGTGCCGAGGGCCGTGGGCCACCAGGAGTCGTCCCAGGCGGACGGGGTGTTGCCGAGGATGAGGACTTCCGTTTTTTCAGAGTTCAGCTTTAGGCGGCTGAGCCTCATCCAATCTGCGACGTCCTTCATACCCTCTTGTAGGTTGGTCTTGGCGCTGGCGGGGTCCTTGGTGAGGGAGAGTACAAGTTGGGTGTCGTCGGCGTAGGAGGTGATGATGATGTCGTGCTTGCGTACGATGTCGGCGAGGGGGCTCATGTAGACATTGAAGAGTGTCGGGCTGAGCGATGAGCCTTGAGGTACGCCGCAGATGATCTTGGTGGGTTCTGAGCGAAACGGAGGGAGGTAAACTCTTTGGGAGCGGTTAGCGAGGAAGGAGGCGATCCAGTCCAGGGCCTGGCCTTGGATCCCGGTGGAGCGTAGGCGGGTGATTAGGGTGCGGTGACAGACGGTGTCAAAGGCAGCCGAGAGGTCGAGGAGAATGAGGGCGAATGTTTCACCGTTGTCCATCAGGGTTCTGATGTCGTCTGTGACTGAGATGAGGGCGGTTTCCGTGCTGTGGTTGGTTCGGAATCCGGTTTGTGAAGGGTCGAGCAGGTTGTTGTCTTCCAGGAAGGTGGTCAGCTGTTTGTTGACGGTCTTTTCTATTACCTTGGCTGGGAAAGGTAGAAGAGAGATGGGGCGGAAGTTTTTCAGGTCGCTTGGGTCAGCCGTAGGTTTCTTTAGTAGGGCGTTGACTTCAGCGTGCTTCCAGCATTCGGGGAAGGTAGCAGAAGAAAAAGAAGAGTTGATGACGGTCTGGAGGTGCGGGGCGATGATGTCGTCGGCTTTGTTAAAGATGAAGTGCGGGCAGGGGTCCGAAGGGGCGCCGGAGTGGATAGAGTTCATGATGGATTTGGTTTCTTCCGTGTTGATGTGGATCCAGTTGTTGAGGGTGATGTCCGGGGAAGCGGGTTCAGTGGTGTATGGTTGGGTCTGGTGTCCGAAGCTGTCGTGGAGGTCGCTGATCTTGCGATGGAAGAAAGTGGCGAGGGATTCGCACAAATCCTGTGAGGGCGTGACGGCGTTGGCGCTGGCGCTGGGGTTGGAGAACTCTTTGACGATGCTGAAGAGTTCTCTGCTGTTGTGGCTGTTTTTGTCTAGTCTGTCGGTGAAAAAGTTCCTTTTGGCAGTGCGGATCAGGTGGTGGTGTTCGCGTGTAGCGTTCTTGAGGGCGGTCATGTTGTCAGCGGTGTGGTCCTTGCGCCAGGCCTTCTCAAGGGCACGACAAGTTTTCTTTGATTCTTTGAGGGTGTCAGAGAACCAGAGAGGTTTTTTGGTGTTGGTCTGTCGATGCGTGCGTTTGAGGGGAGCAAGGTTGTCAGCGCAGTTGGAGATCCAGTTTGTGAGGTTGAGAGCTGCGTCGTTGGGGTCGGTGGTGAGGGTGGGTTGGTTGGCGGCGAGAGCGGAGAAGAGTTGCTCTTCAGGGATCTTGTTCCACTGTCGACGAGGGATGGGTTGAGTGCGGAGGTGGGAGGTCTCGCGTCGGAATGTGAAGTGGACGCAGCTGTGGTCGGTCCAGTGTAGGGCAGAGGTGTGGCTGAAGAAGACGTGTTTGCTGGCGGAGAAGATAGGGTCGAGCGTGTGTCCGGCGATGTGGGTGGCGGTGTTCACCAGTTGTTTGAGGCCGAGGTTGTCGAGGTTGTCGAGCAGGGTGGTGGTGTTGGGGTCGTTGTTTTGTTCCAGATGGAAGTTGAGGTCGCCTAGGAGGATGTAGTCCGGTGAGGCGAGGGCGTGCGGGGAGATGAAGTCGGCGATGGCGTCGCTGAAAGAGGCGCGAGGTCCGGGAGGACGGTAGACGAGGGATCCTCTGAGGGTGGTCCTTGGGTCGGTGCGAATCTGAAAATTGGACCCAATGGGACCCAATGTTACAAATACTACAGGAATCTTACAGAGCACTGTAGCTGGGGTGAAGATCCTTCAGCTCCAAAATTTCCATTACCCACTTTGCAATTCCACAGGCCAGATGATTTTGGAGGATTGTCAGTTTTGTGAATCAAGATGAGCCCACGCCACTTCAGCAGTGACATCCACAATGGGCTTTTACCCCATTAATGAGTACCATTCATGGCTTTGTACATGTCAGATGTGGATGAGCCTAGAGACATTGTAGGATGCTTCTTGTGATGAAAAGGGTATTTTGCGGTCTGATCTTGGAGCTGTCATACAGTTCCCTTTCATATCAAGCTCACTCATGTAATGTCTCTGCATTAGCAGACCAGCACTGAGAAGCCATGGGCTTATGGCTTCCTGGAAGTGAGTAATGTCGGGCAAAACACTTCGGTTACCACTTTGTTTTCCAACTTCCAAAGAATAGTAGAAGTCCTCATGAACAAATCTGTAATTGTGAAGATCTCACTCAAAGCAGATCAAAAGCAGTCTGATCTGTTCAGTGGTCTCCCCCAATCCTCCTCCTCACAGTTGACTCGCTTGCAAGTTATGTAACCTTCTCAGCCTAGGCCTGCCACTCTTCCCATTTGTGCAGTGGCTCTGATAAACACATTGCCATAAAAATTTTCCTTTTCGAATGTGTGGCAATCATAGAGTCTAGACTAGAGAATGGTCGATTGCAGAAAGAAGATGAAACCAACAAGTGCACATTATTGAAAATGATTTTGCCGCCAATGTCCACTTACCAAAATCAGGTCATTTAGTTCCTATTATTTCCACATTTAAAAAATATATTGTGGCAGCTCTTGTTACAAGATTGGCCTGATACCACACTTGATTGCAGAGATATTATCCATATATTTAGAATTAAAAGCAATATTACTATATTTAACAGACAATTTCTTGATATGTAAAACAAACCAAAATGCTTGATGGATGTTCTTTATCTTCATGTTCTGGTTTAAAGATAATTGTGCAGATAGAAAGCTTTTGGGAAGTTGTAGTCGTTCTGAAAGCTGTCATCAGATAAAAATAAGAAGTGCCAGGGAAGTTTTCAGTTTAAGGCTCTGCAAATCTGATGTATCCTCCCAAAGGAGTCATTTTCAGGGGAAGTCCTAAAAGCATTGAAATACAATTGTGACAATTAAGAGAACACTTAGCATACATTTTGTGAACTTAACTTATGATGGGTGAGGTTAACAGCACACATGGAATAAAAACAAATCTAAATATTTGTGTGGAAAGTGTCTGATAAATTGGATAATGGTTTAATCAGTGTGGCTCCTGAATACTGAGGTCAAAATACTGCGGGACACTAATATTGTGGACAAAATATCAAGGGGAAATATATTAAAATGTAAGTATGTATAGATTTGAATACCTAACTCTACATCTATGTACATTTACAGTATGTATATCATTAAGGTACATTGATTTGGAGCTGGCAATAGTAAATCTATACTTCTTTCGCGATTTTGTCCCTCAATATTTTCTCTGCGGTATTAGTGTACCACGATATTCTTGTACTCGATGTTCAAGTTTAATACATGTCATCAAACAACTGTACTGTGAACAGTGGGGAATCGGGGAGAGGGTTGAAGGGGGGTGGTACGTAAAGCAGGGCACTCACAGAACAGTCGGGGGGTATAGGAGACACTGGGTGCTTGAAGAAGGCCAAAAGCCTGCAGGGGGAGATGGGGCAGGAGAGACACAGCAACATGGGGTACAGGATGGAGTGGGGTCAATTGACGAGGGGGCAGGGAAGACTGGTCCTTAGGTGTAGCGTGGTCCACAGGAGACATGCTGCTGCGTGGAGGAGAGAGGCACAAAATAACTTGTTCAAACAGACCAAATCATGCACATACCTGCAGATACCAGCGCCTGACACTTCTGGGATTGCAGGCTGGTTGCATAGCAGGTGGCACTATGCATTTGCAAGGGAAGTTGTATTAGCAGGCAGGTGACAGAGGAAATGAACTCCTCTGCTGCCTGTTATTCAGCATAATGTTATTGACGTAGTAGCTTCACTGAGCCAATAAAAGAAGTCAGTCTATTTTTTATTTCATTTTTGTGGGCACATTTGTAAACTTTGCAGTATTTTTACAAACATGCCAATTGAGCATTTTTTTTTAAATAGCAAAACCACAAAGTGATGTGATTAATTGGAGAGAAGTAGAAAGTCATACAGGTTTAAAGTGTAATCAAAATCTACAAAGTAATTGCAACCTTGAGGAATGTTTTCATATGTGGTGACATAAAAAAGAAAGCAAAACACCATATTTACTCTATGAATAATATCAGTAACTTTGTATCCAATAACACCGTTAAAAAGGAGAATGCTCCCACAGCATATCTTTTTTCCTTAGGGGTGCTTGAATGCTCCATAATATGTAACCCTAAGGATTATCAAAGTGTCACAGTGTGGTAGGAGATGATACCTGCTTCACTGGAACTCACAGGGTCCCAAAGGTGTCAATCCGCCATGAGCACCAGGCATGGTACATGAGGACCACCACCAATACAGCCCTGCAGGACTCCACCACCATCAAACTCCATCCTGCTTCCACACCTGGACAGTCCCACCACCATAGCTGGCTAGTGGTAGAAACAAAGGTGGGCATTTAGTCACCAAACTGGTGTCCGAACTAACCTCAATAGTTTATTTGTTTATTTTAATGTGTAGACTTCTCAAAACTCCTAAAAGTAGTCCTCTTGCTATTTCAAATCTTTCAGGTATTAATTAAGGCCCTTGAATGTTCCTCTTAAGAGAAACTGAAATCGAAGACTGTTGTTCCTAACCAAGCCCAATTCACATCTCAAAGTGATCAGTAATGCTAGGCATGCAAGCAATTATTCTTTGAACGAAGGTGAGCGCTTGATAGCATTTTTCAAATTTGAATCACTGAATGGTCCTTGTGGATATTTTTGGTAATCTGATTCTATCTAATGGAAGCCTTTTATTTTCTAGTCTGGTCCCTGAAAAGGTACTATATGACTTTATCCATGATTGCACTTTGCCACAGGGCAACGAGATAAATCTTCAGAAATAGGTACAAGATTCTTTTCAGTACAATTATTGCAGCCATATTTATTTCAGCCGGAACCCCCACACTGATAAGAATTTATATTTAGTATAGGTGTGGTTGGTCTGAAGATACAATTGTACTTCTGAATAGTTGAGGTAATAAGCACATAGTCAAGAAAACAATGGAGTTGCACATGCTTTTCCATTCACATTAAAGCTGCCTGCGTGAAAGCCGGATTAAACATGCTTTCTTCTTCAATGCGTGTCCAGCTGATAACACACAGACACAACCGATGTTTCGATGTTTGGGCCATCACTCCTCTGAGGCGTCAGACCAAGGACACAGGAACCCTAAACTGACTTGTCTCGTTCCTTTCCTACTCTCTTTTCATTGTTGAGCAGTTCAATGCAGCTGTAAAGTTCCATATGAAGCGTCACAACTTTTTGTGTGTACTCTTATTTTTTTTAGTGCTGCAGAAATAATTTACACATTGTCTCTAAGTTAAGCCTGGGTGCTTTTGTGGCAAGCTACCGGATTGTGGCTATTGCTTGAGAAGGGCTCACACTCGCCTCAACTAACAACCCAATTTGTCACAGCATATCAAATGAACTTTTGACAGAAATAGTTTTTTCAATGAAAATATCAATCAGAGGAACTAATTCCATGTTGCAAAAGTAGGTACAATGTGAAAATTCGGCTTACTGAATTACAAATGTGTATATTATGCAGATGGGGCAAGAATAAACTGGTACCAAAGGAAGCTGCAACGATTTGGGCCTCTTATCTCGAGGGCGGTGCTAGTGGAAGGATAGATCACTCTTAAGAAGCAGCCCAAAGTAACTGATAGTGATGAAACCCTGGTGACCTTGTAGTCCAAAACAATTCAGATGATGTAAATTTCAGCTTAACCCCTTCGCTGCCAGGCCTTTTCCCCCTCCTGTGCCGGGCCTTTTTTTGCCTATTTGGGGCAGTTCGCGCTTAGGCCCTCATAACTTTTTGTCCACATAAGCTAACCAAGCCAAATTTGCGTCCTTTTTTTCCAACATCCTAGGGATTCTAGAGGTACCCAGACTTTGTGGGTTCCCTTGAAGGAGGCCAAGAAATTGGCCAAAATACAGTGAAAATTTCGTTTTTTTAAAAAAAAATTGGAAAAAGTGGCTGCAGAAGAAGGCTTGTGGTTTTTCCCCTGAAAATGGCATCAACAAAGGGTTTGCGGTGCTAAACTCAGCAGCTTCCCAGCTTTCAGGAACAGGCAGACTTGAATCAGAAAACCCAATTTTTCAACACAATTTTGGCATTTTACTGGGGCATACCCCATTTGTGCAATTTTTTGTGCTTTCAGCCTCCTTCCAGTCAGTGACAGGAATGGTCATGAAACCAATGCTGGATCCCAGAAACCTAAACATTTCTGAAAAGTAGACAAAATTCTGAATTCAGCAAGGGGTCATTTGTGTAGATCCTACAAGGGTTTCCTACAGAAAATAACAGCTGAAAAAGAAAAATATTGAAATTGAGGTGAAAAAACCATCAATTTTTCTCTACGTTTTACTCTGTAACTTTTCCCTGCAATGTCAGATTATCGAAAGCAATATACTGTTACGTCTGCTGGACTCCTCTGGTTGCGGGGATATATAGGGCTTGTAGGATCATCAAGAACCCGAGGAACCCAGAGCCAATAAATGAGCTGCACCCTGCAGTGCGTTTTCATTCTATACCGGGTATACAGCAATTCATTTGCTGAAATATAAGGAGTAAAAAATTGCTATCAAGAAAACCTTTGCATTTCCAAAAAGGGCACAAGATAAGGTGTTGAGGAGCAGTGGTTATTTGCACATCTCTGAATTCCGGGGTGACCATAGTAGCACGTGAATTACAGGGAATTTCTCAAATAGATGTCTTTTTTACACACACTCCTATATTTGGAAGGAAAAAATGTAGAGAAAGACAAGGGGCAATAGTACTTGTTTTGCTAATCTATGTTCCCCCAAGTCTCCCGATAAAAATGGTACCTCACTTGTGTGGGTAGGCCTAGCACCCGCAACAGGATATGCCCCAAAACACAACATGGACACATCACAGAAAACAGAGCTGTTTTTAGCAAAGTGACTACCTGTAGATTTTGGCCTCTAGCTCAGCCGCCACCTAGGGAAACCTACCAAACCTGTGCATTTCTGAAAACTAGAGACCTAGGGGAATCCAAGGAGGGGTGACTTGTGTGGCTCGGACCAGGTTCTGTTACCCAGAATCCTTTGCAAACCTCAAAATTTGGCTAAAAAAACACATGTTCCTCACATTTCTGTGGCAGAAAGTTATGGAATCTGAGAGGAGCCACAAATTTCCTTCCACCCAGCGTTCCCCCACGTCTTCCGATAAAAATGATACCTCACTTGTGTGGGTAGGCCTAGCACCCGCGACAGGATATGCCCCAAAACACAACGTGGACACATCACAGAAAACAGAGCTGTTTTTAGCAAAGTGACTACCTGTAGATTTTGGCCTCTAGCTCAGCCGCCACCTAGGGAAACCTACCAAACCTGTGCATTTCTGAAAACTAGAGACCTAGGGGAATCCAAGGAGGGGTGACTTGCGGGGCTCGGACCAGGTTCTGTTACCCAGAATCCTTTGCAAACCTCAAAATTTCGCTAAAAAAACACATGTTCCTCACATTTCTGTGGCAGAAAGTTCTGGAATCTGAGAGGAGCCACAAATTTCCTTCCACCCAGCGTTCCCCCACGTCTCCCGATAAAAATGATACCTCACTTGTGTGGGTAGGCCTAGCGCCCGCGACAGGATATGCCCCAAAACACAACGTGGACATATCACAGAAAACAGAGCTGTTTTTAGCAAAGTGACTACCTGTAGATTTTGGCCTCTAGCTCAGCCGCCACCTAGGGAAACCTACCAAACCTGTGCATTTCTGAAAACTAGAGACCTAGGGGAATCCAAGGAGGGGTGACTTGCGGGGCTCGGACCAGGTTCTGTTACCCAGAATCCTTTGCAATCCTCAAAATTTGGCTAAAAAAACACATGTTCCACACATTTCTGTGGCAGAAAGTTCTGGAATCTGAGAGGAGCCACAAATTTCCTTCCACCCAGCGTTCCCCCATGTCTCCCGATAAAAATGATACCTCACTTGTGTGGGTAGGCCTAGCGGCCGCGACAGGATATGCCCCAAAACACAACGTGGACATATCACAGAAAACAGAGCTGTTTTTAGCAAAGTGACTACCTGTAGATTTTGGCCTCTAGCTCAGCCGCCACCTAGGGAAACCTACCAAACCTGTGCATTTCTGAAAACTAGAGACCTAGGGGAATCCAAGGAGGGGTGACTTGCGGGGCTCGGACCAGGTTCTGTTACCCAGAATCCTTTGCAAATCTCAAAATTTGGCTAAAAAAACACATGTTCCTCACATTTCTGTGGCAGAAAGTTCTGGAATCTGAGAGGAGCCACAAATTTCCTTCCACCCAGCGTTCCCCCACGTCTCCCGATAAAAATGATACCTCACTTGTGTGGGTAGGCCTAGCGCCCGCGACAGGATATGCCCCAAAACACAACGTGGACATATCACAGAAAACAGAGCTGTTTTTAGCAAAGTGACTACCTGTAGATTTTGGCCTCTAGCTCAGCCGCCACCTAGGGAAACCTACCAAACCTGTGCATTTCTGAAAACTAGAGACCTAGGGGAATCCAAGGAGGGGTGACTTGCGGGGCTCGGACCAGGTTCTGTTACCCAGAATCCTTTGCAAACCTCAAAATTTGGCTAAAAAAACACATGTTCCTCACATTTCTGTGGCAGAAAGTTCTGGAATCTGAGAGGAGCCACAAATTTCCTTCCACCCAGCGTTCCCCCACGTCTCCCGATAAAAATGATACCTCACTTGTGTGGGTAGGCCTAGCGCCCGCGACAGGATATGCCCCAAAACACAACGTGGACATATCACAGAAAACAGAGCTGTTTTTAGCAAAGTGACTACCTGTAGATTTTGGCCTCTAGCTCAGCCGCCACCTAGGGAAACCTACCAAACCTGTGCATTTCTGAAAACTAGAGACCTAGGGGAATCCAAGGAGGGGTGACTTGCGGAGCTCGGACCAGGTTCTGTTACCCAGAATCCTTTGCAAATCTCAAAATTTGGCTAAAAAAACACATGTTCCTCACATTTCTGTGGCAGAAAGTTCTGGAATCTGAGAGGAGCCACAAATTTCCTTCCACCCAGCGTTCCCCCACGTCTCCCGATAAAAATGATACCTCACTTGTGTGGGTAGGCCTAGCGCCCGCGACAGGATATGCCCCAAAACACAACGTGGACATATCACAGAAAACAGAGCTGTTTTTAGCAAAGTGACTACCTGTAGATTTTGGCCTCTAGCTCAGCCGGCACCTAGGGAAACCTACCAAACCTGTACATTTCTGAAAACTAGAGACCTAGGGGAATCCAAGGAGGGGTGACTTGTGTGGCTCGGACCAGGTTCTGTTACCCAGAATCCTTTGCAAACCTCAAAATTTGGCTAAATAAACACATGTCCCTCACATTTCTGTGGCAGAAAGTTCTGGAATCTGAGAGGAGCTACAAATTTCCTTCCACCCAGCGTTCCCCCAAGTCTCCCGATAAAAATGATACCTCACTTGCGTGGGTAGGCCTAGCGCCGGCGACAGGAAACACCCCAAAGCGCAACGTGGACACATCCTAAATTTTGGAAAAAAACAGAGGTGTTTTTTGCAAAGTGCCTACCTGTAGATTTTGGCCTCTAGCTCAGCCGGCACCTAGGGAAACCTACCAAACCTGTGCATTTCTGAAAACTAGAGACCTAGGGGAATCCAAGGAGGGGTGACTTGCGGGGCTCGGACCAGGTTCTGTTACCCAGAATCCTTTGCAAACCTCAAAATTTGGCTAAAAATACACATGTTACTCACATTTCTGTGGCAGAAAGTTCTGGAATCTGAGAGGAGCCACAAATTTCCTTCTACCCAGCATTCCCCCAAGTCTCCCGATAAAAATGATACCTCACTTGTGTGGGTAGGCCTAGCGCCCGCGACAGGATATGCCCCAAAACACAACGTGGACATATCACAGAAAACAGAGCTGTTTTTAGCAAAGTGACTACCTGTAGATTTTGGCCTCTAGCTCAGCCGCCACCTAGGGAAACCTACCAAACCTGTGCATTTCTGAAAACTAGAGACCTAGGGGAATCCAAGGAGGGGTGACTTGTGTGGCTCGGACCAGGTTCTGTTACCCAGAATCCTTTGCAAACCTCAAAATTTGGCTAAAAAAACACATGTTCCTCACATTTCTGTGGCAGAAAGTTCTGGAATCTGAGAGGAGCCACAAATTTCCTTCCACCCAGCGTTCCCCCACGTCTCCCGATAAAAATGATACCTCACTTGTGTGGGTAGGCCTAGCGCCCGCGACAGGATATGCCCCAAAACACAACGTGGACATATCACAGAAAACAGAGCTGTTTTTAGCAAAGTGACTACCTGTAGATTTTGGCCTCTAGCTCAGCCGGCACCTAGGGAAACCTACCAAACCTGTACCTTTCTGAAAACTAGAGACCTAGGGGAATCCAAGGAGGGGTGACTTGTGTGGCTCGGACCAGGTTCTGTTACCCAGAATCCTTTGCAAACCTCAAAATTTGGCTAAAAAAACACATGTCCCTCACATTTCTGTGGCAGAAAGTTCTGGAATCTGAGAGGAGCTACAAATTTCCTTCCACCCAGCGTTCCCCCAAGTCTCCCGATAAAAATGATACCTCACTTGCGTGGGTAGACCTAGCGCCGGCGACAGGAAACACCCCAAAGCGCAACGTGGACACATCCTAAATTTTGGAAAAAAACAGAGGTGTTTTTTGCAAAGTGCCTACCTGTAGATTTTGGCCTCTAGCTCAGCCGGCACCTAGGGAAACCTACCAAACCTGTGCATTTCTGAAAACTAGAGACCTAGGGGAATCCAAGGAGGGGTGACTTGCGGGGCTCGGACCAGGTTCTGTTACCCAGAATCCTTTGCAAACCTCAAAATTTGGCTAAAAATACACGTTACTCACATTTCTGTGGCAGAAAGTTCTGGAATCTGAGAGGAGCCACAAATTTCCTTCTACCCAGCGTTCCCCCAAGTCTCCCGATAAAAATGATACCTCACTTGTGTGGGTAGGCCTAGCGCCCGCGACAGGATATGCCCCAAAACACTACGTGGACATATCACAGAAAACAGAGCTGTTTTTTAGCAAAGTGACTACCTGTAGATTTTGGCCTCTAGCTCAGCCGCCACCTAGGGAAACCTACCAAACCTGTGCATTTCTGAAAACTAGAGACCTAGGGGAATCCAAGGAGGGGTGACTTGTGGGGCTCGGACCAGGTTCTGTTACCCAGAATCCTTTCAAAACCTCAAAATTTGGCTAAAAAAACACATGTTCCTCACATTTCTGTGGCAGAAAGTTCTGGAATCTGAGAGGAGCCACAAATTTCCTTCCACCCAGCGTTCCCCCACGTCTCCCGATAAAAATGATACCTCACTTGTGTGGGTAGGCCTAGCACCCGCGACAGGATATGCCCCAAAACACAACGTGGACACATCACAGAAAACAGGGCTGTTTTTAGCAAAGTGACTACCTGTAGATTTTGGCCCCTAGCTCAGCCGCCACCTAGGGAAACCTACCAAACCTGTGCATTTCTGAAAACTAGAGACCTAGGGGAATCCAAGGAGGGGTGACTTGCGGGGCTCGGACCAGGTTCTGTTACCCAGAATCCTTTGCAAACCTCAAAATTTCGCTAAAAAAACACATGTTCCTCACATTTCTGTGGCAGAAAGTTCTGGAATCTGAGAGGAGCCACGAATTTCCTTCCACCCAGCGTTCCCCCACGTCTCCCGATAAAAATGATACCTCACTTGTGTGGGTAGGCCTAGCGCCCGCGACAGGATATGCCCCAAAACACAACGTGGACATATCACAGAAAACAGAGCTGTTTTTAGCAAAGTGACTACCTGTAGATTTTGGCCTCTAGCTCAGCCGCCACCTAGGGAAACCTACCAAACCTGTGCATTTCTGAAAACTAGAGACCTAGGGGAATCCAAGGAGGGGTGACTTGCGGGGCTCGGACCAGGTTCTGTTACCCAGAATCCTTTGCAAATCTCAAAATTTGGCTAAAAAAACACATGTTCCTCACATTTCTGTGACAGAAAGTTCTGGAATCTGAGAGGAGCCACAAATTTCCTTCCACCCAGCGTTCCCCCACGTCTCCCGATAAAAATGATACCTCACTTGTGTGGGTAGGCCTAGCGCCCGCGACAGGATATGCCCCAAAACACAACGTGGACATATCACAGAAAACAGAGCTGTTTTTAGCAAAGTGACTACCTGTAGATTTTGGCCTCTAGCTCAGCCGCCACCTAGGGAAACCTACCAAACCTGTGCATTTCTGAAAACTAGAGACCTAGGGGAATCCAAGGAGGGGTGACTTGCGGGGCTCGGACCAGGTTCTGTTACCCAGAATCCTTTGCAAACCTTAAAATTTGGCTAAAAAAACACATGTTCCTCACATTTCTGTGGCAGAAAGTTCTGGAATCTGAGAGGAGCCACAAATTTCCTTCCACCCAGCGTTCCCCCACGTCTCCCGATAAAAATGATACCTCACTTGTGGGGGTAGGCCTAGCGCCCGCGACAGGATATGCCCCAAAACACAACGTGGACATATCACAGAAAACAGAGCTGTTTTTAGCAAAGTGACTACCTGTAGATTTTGGCCTCTAGCTCAGCCGCCACCTAGGGAAACCTACCAAACCTGTGCATTTCTGAAAACTAGAGACCTAGGGGAATCCAAGGAGGGGTGACTTGCGGGGCTCGGACCAGGTTCTGTTACCCAGAATCCTTTGCAAATCTCAAAATTTGGCTAAAAAAACACATGTTCCTCACATTTCTGTGGCAGAAAGTTCTGGAATCTGAGAGGAGCCACAAATTTCCTTCCACCCAGCGTTCCCCCACGTCTCCCGATAAAAATGATACCTGACTTGTGTGGGTAGGCCTAGCGCCCGCGACAGGATATGCCCCAAAACACAACGTGGACATATCACAGAAAACAGAGCTGTTTTTAGCAAAGTGACTACCTGTAGATTTTGGCCTCTAGCTCAGCCGGCACCTAGGGAAACCTACCAAACCTGTACATTTCTGAAAACTAGAGACCTAGGGGAATCCAAGGAGGGGTGACTTGTGTGGCTCGGACCAGGTTCTGTTACCCAGAATCCTTTGCAAACCTCAAAATTTGGCTAAAAAAACACATGTCCCTCACATTTCTGTGGCAGAAAGTTCTGGAATCTGAGAGGAGCTACAAATTTCCTTCCACCCAGCATTCCCCCAAGTCTCCCGATAAAAATGATACCTCACTTGCGTGGGTAGGCCTAGCGCCGGCGACAGGAAACACCCCAAAGCGCAACGTGGACACATCCTAAATTTTGGAAAAAAACAGAGGTGTTTTTTGCAAAGTGCCTACCTGTAGATTTTGGCCTCTAGCTCAGCCGGCACCTAGGGAAACATACCAAACCTGTGCATTTCTGAAAACTAGAGACCTAGGGGAATCCAAGGAGGGGTGACTTGCGGGGCTCGGACCAGGTTCTGTTACCCAGAATCCTTTGCAAACCTCAAAATTTGGCTAAAAATACACATGTTACTCACATTTCTGTGGCAGAAAGTTCTGGAATCTGAGAGGAGCCACAAATTTCCTTCTACCCAGCGTTCCCCCAAGTCTCCCGATAAAAATGATACCTCACTTGTGTGGGTAGGCCTAGCGCCCGCGACAGGATATGCCCCAAAACACAACGTGGACATATCACAGAAAACAGAGCTGTTTTTAGCAAAGTGACTACCTGTAGATTTTGGCCTCTAGCTCAGCCGCCACCTAGGGAAACCTACCAAACCTGTGCATTTCTGAAAACTAGAGACCTAGGGGAATCCAAGGAGGGGTGACTTGTGGGGCTCGGACCAGGTTCTGTTACCTAGAATCCTTTGGAAACCTCAAAATTTGGCTAAAAAAACACATGTTCCTCACATTTCTGTGGCAGAAAGTTCTCTAATCTGAGAGGAGCCACAAATTTCCTTCCACCCAGCGTTCCCCCATGTCTCCCGATAAAAATGATACCTCACTTGTGTGGGTAGGCCTAGCGCCCGCGACAGGATATGCCCCAAAACACAACGTGGACATATCACAGAAAACAGAGCTGTTTTTAGCAAAGTGACTACCTGTAGATTTTGGCCTCTAGCTCAGCCGGCACCTAGGGAAACCTACCAAACCTGTACATTTCTGAAAACTAGAGACCTAGGGGAATCCAAGGAGGGGTGACTTGTGTGGCTCGGACCAGGTTCTGTTACCCAGAATCCTTTGCAAACCTCAAAATTTGGCTAAAAAAACACATGTCCCTCACATTTCTGTGGCAGAAAGTTCTGGAATCTGAGAGGAGCTACAAATTTCCTTCCACCCAGCGTTCCCCCAAGTCTCCCGATAAAAATGATACCTCACTTGCGTGGGTAGGCCTAGCGCCGGCGACAGGAAACACCCCAAAGCGCAACGTGGACACATCCTAAATTTTGGAAAAAAACAGAGGTGTTTTTTGCAAAGTGCCTACCTGTAGATTTTGGCCTCTAGCTCAGCCGGCACCTAGGGAAACCTACCAAACCTGTGCATTTCTGAAAACTAGAGACCTAGGGGAATCCAAGGAGGGGTGACTTGCGGGGCTCGGACCAGGTTCTGTTACCCAGAATCCTTTGCAAACCCCAAAATTTGGCTAAAAATACACATGTTACTCACATTTCTGTGGCAGAAAGTTCTGGAATCTGAGAGGAGCTACAAATTTCCTTCCACCCAGCGTTCCCCCAAGTCTCCCGATAAAAATGATACCTCACTTGCGTGGGTAGGCCTAGCGCCGGCGACAGGAAACACCCCAAAGCGCAACGTGGACACATCCTAAATTTTGGAAAAAAACAGAGGTGTTTTTTGCAAAGTGCCTACCTGTAGATTTTGGCCTCTAGCTCAGCCGGCACCTAGGGAAACATACCAAACCTGTGCATTTCTGAAAACTAGAGACCTAGGGGAATCCAAGGAGGGGTGACTTGCGGGGCTCGGACCAGGTTCTGTTACCCAGAATCCTTTGCAAACCTCAAAATTTGGCTAAAAATACACATGTTACTCACATTTCTGTGGCAGAAAGTTCTGGAATCTGAGAGGAGCCACAAATTTCCTTCTACCCAGCGTTCCCCCAAGTCTCCCGATAAAAATGATACCTCACTTGTGTGGGTAGGCCTAGCGCCCGCGACAGGATATGCCCCAAAACACAACGTGGACATATCACAGAAAACAGAGCTGTTTTTAGCAAAGTGACTACCTGTAGATTTTGGCCTCTAGCTCAGCCGCCACCTAGGGAAACCTACCAAACCTGTGCATTTCTGAAAACTAGAGACCTAGGGGAATCCAAGGAGGGGTGACTTGTGGGGCTCGGACCAGGTTCTGTTACCCAGAATCCTTTGCAAATCTCAAAATTTGGCTAAAAAAACACATGTTCCTCACATTTCTGTGGCAGAAAGTTCTGGAATCTGAGAGGAGCCACAAATTTCCTTCCACCCAGCGTTCCCCCACGTCTCCCGATAAAAATGATACCTCACTTGTGTGGGTAGGCCTAGCGCCCGCGACAGGATATGCCCCAAAACACAACGTGGACATATCACAGAAAACAGAGCTGTTTTTAGCAAAGTGACTACCTGTAGATTTTGGCCTCTAGCTCAGCCGCCACCTAGGGAAACCTACCATACCTGTGCATTTCTGAAAACTAGAGACCTAGGGGAATCCAAGGAGGGGTGACTTGCGGGGCTCGGACCAGGTTCTGTTACCCAGAATCCTTTGCAAACCTCAAAATTTGGCTAAAAAAACACATGTTCCTCACATTTCTGTGGCAGAAAGTTCTGGAATCTGAGAGGAGCCACAAATTTCCTTCCACCCAGCGTTCCCCCACGTCTCCCGATAAAAATGATACCTCACTTGTGGGGGTAGGCCTAGCGCCCGCGACAGGATATGCCCCAAAACACAACGTGGACATATCACAGAAAACAGAGCTGTTTTTAGCAAAGTGACTACCTGTAGATTTTGGCCTCTAGCTCAGCCGCCACCTAGGGAAACCTACCAAACCTGTGCATTTCTGAAAACTAGAGACCTAGGGGAATCCAAGGAGGGGTGACTTGCGGGGCTCGGACCAGGTTCTGTTACCCAGAATCCTTTGCAAATCTCAAAATTTGGCTAAAAAAACACATGTTCCTCACATTTCTGTGGCAGAAAGTTCTGGAATCTGAGAGGAGCCACAAATTTCCTTCCACCCAGCGTTCCCCCACGTCTCCCGATAAAAATGATACCTCACTTGTGTGGGTAGGCCTAGCGCCCGCGACAGGATATGCCCCAAAACACAACGTGGACATATCACAGAAAACAGAGCTGTTTTTAGCAAAGTGACTACCTGGAGATTTTGGCCTCTAGCTCAGCCGGCACCTAGGGAAACCTACCAAACCTGTACATTTCTGAAAACTAGAGACCTAGGGGAATCCAAGGAGGGGTGACTTGTGTGGCTCGGACCAGGTTCTGTTACCCAGAATCCTTTGCAAACCTCAAAATTTGGCTAAAAAAACACATGTCCCTCACATTTCTGTGGCAGAAAGTTCTGGAATCTGAGAGGAGCTACAAATTTCCTTCCACCCAGCGTTCCCCCAAGTCTCCCGATAAAAATGATACCTCACTTGCGTGGGTAGGCCTAGCGCCGGCGACAGGAAACACCCCAAAGCGCAACGTGGACACATCCTAAATTTTGGAAAAAAACAGAGGTGTTTTTTGCAAAGTGCCTACCTGTAGATTTTGGCCTCTAGCTCAGCCGGCACCTAGGGAAACATACCAAACCTGTGCATTTCTGAAAACTAGAGACCTAGGGGAATCCAAGGAGGGGTGACTTGCGGGGCTCGGACCAGGTTCTGTTACCCAGAATCCTTTGCAAACCTCAAAATTTGGCTAAAAATACACATGTTACTCACATTTCTGTGGCAGAAAGTTCTGGAATCTGAGAGGAGCCACAAATTTCCTTCTACCCAGCGTTCCCCCAAGTCTCCCGATAAAAATGATACCTCACTTGTGTGGGTAGGCCTAGCGCCCGCGACAGGATATGCCCCAAAACACAACGTGGACATATCACAGAAAACAGAGCTGTTTTTAGCAAAGTGACTACCTGTAGATTTTGGCCTCTAGCTCAGCCGCCACCTAGGGAAACCTACCAAACCTGTGCATTTCTGAAAACTAGAGACCTAGGGGAATCCAAGGAGGGGTGACTTGTGGGGCTCGGACCAGGTTCTGTTACCCAGAATCCTTTGCAAATCTCAAAATTTGGCTAAAAAAACACATGTTCCTCACATTTCTGTGGCAGAAAGTTCTGGAATCTGAGAGGAGCCACAAATTTCCTTCCACCCAGCGTTCCCCCACGTCTCCCGATAAAAATGATACCTCACTTGTGTGGGTAGGCCTAGCGCCCGCGACAGGATATGCCCCAAAACACAACGTGGACATATCACAGAAAACAGAGCTGTTTTTAGCAAAGTGACTACCTGTAGATTTTGGCCTCTAGCTCAGCCGCCACCTAGGGAAACCTACCAAACCTGTGCATTTCTGAAAACTAGAGACCTAGGGGAATCCAAGGAGGGGTGACTTGCGGGGCTCGGACCAGGTTCTGTTACCCAGAATCCTTTGCAAACCTCAAAATTTGGCTAAAAAAACACATGTTCCTCACATTTCTGTGGCAGAAAGTTCTGGAATCTGAGAGGAGCCACAAATTTCCTTCCACCCAGCGTTCCCCCACGTCTCCCGATAAAAATGATACCTCACTTGTGGGGGTAGGCCTAGCGCCCGCGACAGGATATGCCCCAAAACACAACGTGGACATATCACAGAAAACAGAGCTGTTTTTAGCAAAGTGACTACCTGTAGATTTTGGCCTCTAGCTCAGCCGCCACCTAGGGAAACCTACCAAACCTGTGCATTTCTGAAAACTAGAGACCTAGGGGAATCCAAGGAGGGGTGACTTGCGGGGCTCGGACCAGGTTCTGTTACCCAGAATCCTTTGCAAATCTCAAAATTTGGCTAAAAAAACACATGTTCCTCACATTTCTGTGGCAGAAAGTTCTGGAATCTGAGAGGAGCCACAAATTTCCTTCCACCCAGCGTTCCCCCACGTCTCCCGATAAAAATGATACCTCACTTGTGTGGGTAGGCCTAGCGCCCGCGACAGGATATGCCCCAAAACACAACGTGGACATATCACAGAAAACAGAGCTGTTTTTAGCAAAGTGACTACCTGGAGATTTTGGCCTCTAGCTCAGCCGGCACGTAGGGAAACCTACCAAACCTGTACATTTCTGAAAACTAGAGACCTAGGGGAATCCAAGGAGGGGTGACTTGTGTGGCTCGGACCAGGTTCTGTTACCCAGAATCCTTTGCAAACCTCAAAATTTGGCTAAAAAAACACATGTCCCTCACATTTCTGTGGCAGAAAGTTCTGGAATCTGAGAGGAGCTACAAATTTCCTTCCACCCAGCGTTCCCCCAAGTCTCCCGATAAAAATGATACCTCACTTGCGTGGGTAGGCCTAGCGCCGGCGACAGGAAACACCCCAAAGCGCAACGTGGACACATCCTAAATTTTGGAAAAAAACAGAGGTGTTTTTTGCAAAGTGCCTACCTGTAGATTTTGGCCTCTAGCTCAGCCGGCACCTAGGGAAACATACCAAACCTGTGCATTTCTGAAAACTAGAGACCTAGGGGAATCCAAGGAGGGGTGACTTGCGGGGCTCGGACCAGGTTCTGTTACCCAGAATCCTTTGCAAACCTCAAAATTTGGCTAAAAATACACATGTTACTCACATTTCTGTGGCAGAAAGTTCTGGAATCTGAGAGGAGCCACAAATTTCCTTCTACCCAGCGTTCCCCCAAGTCTCCCGATAAAAATGATACCTCACTTGTGTGGGTAGGCCTAGCGCCCGCGACAGGATATGCCCCAAAACACAACGTGGACATATCACAGAAAACAGAGCTGTTTTTAGCAAAGTGACTACCTGTAGATTTTGGCCTCTAGCTCAGCCGCCACCTAGGGAAACCTACCAAACCTGTGCATTTCTGAAAACTAGAGACCTAGGGGAATCCAAGGAGGGGTGACTTGTGGGGCTCGGACCAGGTTCTGTTACCCAGAATCCTTTGCAAACCTCAAAATTTGGCTAAAAAAACACATGTTCCTCACATTTCTGTGGCAGAAAGTTCTGGAATCTGAGAGGAGCCACAAATTTCCTTCCACCCAGCGTTCCCCCACGTCTCCCGATAAAAATGATACCTCACTTGTGTGGGTAGGCCTAGCGCCCGCGACAGGATATGCCCCAAAACACAACGTGGACATATCACAGAAAACAGAGCTGTTTTTAGCAAAGTGACTACCTGTAGATTTTGGCCTCTAGCTCAGCCGGCACCTAGGGAAACCTACCAAACCTGTACATTTCTGAAAACTAGAGACCTAGGGGAATCCAAGGAGGGGTGACTTGTGTGGCTCGGACCAGGTTCTGTTACCCAGAATCCTTTGCAAACCTCAAAATTTGGCTAAAAAAACACATGTCCCTCACATTTCTGTGGCAGAAAGTTCTGGAATCTGAGAGGAGCTACAAATTTCCTTCCACCCAGCGTTCCCCCAAGTCTCCCGATAAAAATGATACCTCACTTGCGTGGGTAGGCCTAGCGCCGGCGACAGGAAACACCCCAAAGCGCAACGTGGACACATCCTAAATTTTTGAAAAAAACAGAGGTGTTTTTTGCAAAGTGCCTACCTGTAGATTTTGGCCTCTAGCTCAGCCGGCACCTAGGGAAACCTACCAAACCTGTGCATTTCTGAAAACTAGAGACCTAGGGGAATCCAAGGAGGGGTGACTTGCGGGGCTCGGACCAGGTTCTGTTACCCAGAATCCTTTGCAAACCCCAAAATTTGGCTAAAAATACACATGTTACTCACATTTCTGTGGCAGAAAGTTCTGGAATCTGAGAGGAGCCACAAATTTCCTTCTACCCAGCGTTCCCCCAAGTCTCCCGATAAAAATGATACCTCACTTGTGTGGGTAGGCCTAGCGCCCGCGACAGGATATGCCCCAAAACACAACATGGACATATCACAGAAAACAGAGCTGTTTTTTAGCAAAGTGACTACCTGTAGATTTTGGCCTCTAGCTCAGCCGCCACCTAGGGAAACCTACCAAACCTGTGCATTTCTGAAAACTAGAGACCTAGGGGAATCCAAGGAGGGGTGACTTGTGGGGCTCGGACCAGGTTCTGTTACCCAGAATCCTTTGCAAACCTCAAAATTTGGCTAAAAAAACACATGTTCCTCACATTTCTGTGGCAGAAAGTTCTGGAATCTGAGAGGAGCCACAAATTTCCTTCCACCCAGCGTTCCCCCACGTCTCCCGATAAAAATGATACCTCACTTGTGTGGGTAGGCCTAGCGCCCGCGACAAGATATGCCCCAAAACACAACGTGGACACATCACAGAAAACAGAGCTGTTTTTAGCAAAGTGACTACCTGGAGATTTTGGCCTCTAGCTCAGCCGGCACCTAGGGAAACCTACCAAACCTGTACATTTCTGAAAACTAGAGACCTAGGGGAATCCAAGGAGGGGTGACTTGTGTGGCTCGGACCAGGTTCTGTTACCCAGAATCCTTTGCAAACCTCAAAATTTGGCTAAAAAAACACATGTCCCTCACATTTCTGTGGCAGAAAGTTCTGGAATCTGAGAGGAGCTACAAATTTCCTTCCACCCAGCGTTCCCCCAAGTCTCCCGATAAAAATGATACCTCACTTGCGTGGGTAGGCCTAGCGCCGGCGACAGGAAACACCCCAAAGCGCAACGTGGACACATCCTAAATTTTGGAAAAAAACAGAGGTGTTTTTTGCAAAGTGCCTACCTGTAGATTTTGGCCTCTAGCTCAGCCGGCACCTAGGGAAACCTACCAAACCTGTGCATTTCTGAAAACTAGAGACCTAGGGGAATCCAAGGAGGGGTGACTTGCGGGGCTCGGACCAGGTTCTGTTACCCAGAATCCTTTGCAAACCTCAAAATTTGGCTAAAAATACACATGTTACTCACATTTCTGTGGCAGAAAGTTCTGGAATCTGAGAGGAGCCACAAATTTCCTTCTACCCAGCGTTCCCCCAAGTCTCCCGATAAAAATGATACCTCACTTGCGTGGGTAGGCCTAGCGCCGGCGACAGGAAACACCCCAAAGCGCAACGTGGACACATCCTAAATTTTGGGAAAAAACAGAGGTGTTTTTTGCGAAGTGCCTACCTGTAGATTTTGGCCTCTAGCTCAGCCGGCACCTAGGGAAACCTACCAAACCTGTGCATTTCTGAAAACTAGAGACCTAGGGGAATCCAAGGAGGGGTGACTTGCGGGGCTCGGACCAGGTTCTGTTACCCAGAATCCTTTGCAAACCTCAAAATTTGGCTAAAAATACACATGTTACTCACATTTCTGTGGCAGAAAGTTCTGGAATCTGAGAGGAGCCACAAATTTCCTTCTACCCAGCGTTCCCCCAAGTCTCCCGATAAAAATGATACCTCACTTGTGTGGGTAGGACTAGCGCCCACGAAAGGAAAGGGCCCAAAACACAACGTGGACACATCACATTTTTTTATAAAAAGCAGTGCCTACCTGTGGATTTTGGCCTGTAGCTCAGCCGACACCTGAGGAAACCTAGCAAACCAGTGCATTTTTGAAAACTAGAAACCCAGGGGAATCCAAGATGGGGTGACTTGCGGGGCTCTGACCAGGTTATGTTACCCAGAATCCTTTGCAAACATCAAAATTTGGCCCAAAAAACACTTTTTCCTCTCATTTCGGTGACAGAAAGTTCTGGAATCTGAGAGGAGCCACAAATTTCCTTCCACCCAGCGTTCCCCTAAGTCTCTCGATAAAAATGGTACATCACTTCTGTGGGTAGGCCTAGCGCCCACAAAAGGAAATGGCCCAAAACACAACGTGGACACAACATATTTTTTCACAGAAAACAGAGGTGTTTTTTGCAAGGTGCCTACCTGTGGTGTTTGGCCTGTAGCTCAGCCGGCCCCGGGGGAGGGGGGGGCAGAAATGCCCTAAAAAAAATTTGCCCCCCCAACCCCCACCCTCCCCCGCCGGGAGCGACCCTTGCCTACGGGGTCGCTCCCCCTGCGTGACATTGGCACCAAAAAACAAATCCCCGGTGCCTAGTGGTTTCTGCCCCCTTGGGGGCAGGTTGACCTAAACTCAGCCAATCTGCCCCCAAGGGGGGCAGAAATGGCCTAAATACAATTTGTCCCCCAGGGGAGCGACTTTTGCCTGATGGGTCGCTCCCCATCTCTAAAAAAAAAAAACAAAGAAAAAAAAAAGAAAAAAAAGAAAAATTCCCCTGGCGCCTAGAGGTTTCTGCCCCCCCCCCCCCGGGGGCAGTTCGGCCTAATAATAGGCCGATCTGTCCCCCGGGGGGGCAGAAATGGCCTAAAATAAATTTGCCCCCCCAACCCCCACCACCCCCCCGGGAGCGACCCTTGCCTACGGGGTCGCTCCCCCTGCGTGACATTGGCGCCAAAAAACAAATCCCCGGTGCCTAGTGGTTTCTACCCCCTTGGGGGCAGATTGACCTAAAATTTGCCAATCTGCCCCCAGGGGGGCAGAAATGGTCTAAATACAATTTGCCCCCCCAGGGGAGCGACCCTTGCCTGATGGGTCGCTCCCCATCTCTAAAAAAAGAAACAACAAAAAAAAAAAAACACAAAAAAAAAATTGCCCTGGTGCCTAGAGTGTTCTGCCCCCCCCCCAGGGGCAGTTCGGCCTAATAATAGGCCGATCTGTCCCCCGGGGGGGCAGAAATGGCCTAAAATAAATTTGCCCCCCCAACCCCCCCCCGGGAGCGACCCTTGCCTACGGGGTCGCTCCCCCTGCGTGACATTGGCGCCAAAAAACAAATCCCCGGTGCCTAGTGGTTTCTGCCCCCTTGGGGGCAGATTGACCTAAAATTGGCCAATCTGCCCCCAGGGGGGCAGAAATGGTCTAAATACAATTTGCCCCCCCAGGGGAGCGACCCTTGCCTGATGGGTCGCTCCCCATCTCTAAAAAAAGAAACAACAAAAAAAAACACACAAAAAAAAAATTGCCCTGGTGCCTAGAGTGTTCTGCCCCCCCCGGGGGGCAGTTCGGCCTAATAATAGGCCGATCTGTCCCCCGGGGGGGCAGAAATGCCTAAAATAAATTTGCCCCCCCACCCCCCCCCCCCCGGGAGCGACCCTTGCCT
This sequence comes from Pleurodeles waltl, assembly GCF_031143425.1. Taxonomy (NCBI): domain Eukaryota; kingdom Metazoa; phylum Chordata; class Amphibia; order Caudata; family Salamandridae; genus Pleurodeles; species Pleurodeles waltl. The sequence goes on from NC_090446.1 coordinate 716,932,372, forward strand.
ACGGGGTCGCTCCCCCTGCGTGACATTGGCGCTAAAAAACAAATCCCCGGTGCCTAGTGGTTTCTGCCCCCTTGGGGGCAGATTGACCTAAAATTGGCCAATCTGCCCCCAGGGGGGCAGAAATGGTCTAAATACAATTTGCCCCCCCAGGGGAGCGACCCTTGCCTGATGGGTCGCTCCCCATCTCTAAAAAAAGAAACAACAAAAAAAAAAAACACAAAAAAAAAATTGCCCTGGCGCCTAGAGTGTTCTGCCCCCCCCGGGGGCAGTTCGGCCTAATAATAGGCCGATCTGTCCCCCGGGGGGGCAGAAATGGCCTAAAATAAATTTGCCCCCCCAACCCCCACCCCCCCCCCCCCCGGGAGCGACCCTTGCCTACGGCATCGCTCCCCCTGCGTGACATTGGCGCCAAAAAACAAATCCCCGGTGCCTAGTGGTTTCTGCCCCCTTGGGGGCAGATTGACTTAAAATTGGCCAATCTGCCCCCAGGGGGGCAGAAATGGTCTAAATACAATTTGCCCCCCCCATGGGAGCGACCCTTGCCTGATGGGTCGCTCCCCATCTCTAAAAAAAGAAACAACAAAAAAAAAAAACACAAAAAAAAAATTGCCCTGGCGCCTAGAGTGTTCTGCCCCCCCCCCCCGGGCGCAGTTCGGCCTAATAATAGGCCGATCTGTCCCCCGGGGGGGCAGAAATGGCCTAAAATAAATTTGCCCCCCCACCCCCCCCCCGGGAGCGACCCTTGCCTACGGGGTCGCTCCCCCTGCGTGACATTGGCGCCAAAAAACAAATCCCCGGTGCCTAGTGGTTTCTGCCCCCTTGGGGGCAGATTGACCTAAAATCGGCCAATCTGCCCCCAGGGGGGCAGAAATGCTCTAAATACAATTTGCCCCCCAGGGGAGCGACCCTTGCCTGATGGGTCGCTCCCCATCTCTAAAAAAAAAAAAAGAAAAAAAAAAAAAACACAAAAAAAAAAATTGCCCTGGCGCCTAGAGGTTTCTTCCCCCCCTGGGGGCAGATCGGCCTAATAATAGGCCGATCTGCCCCCAGGGGGGGCAGAAAAGGCCTTCCCAAAAAATTGCCCCCCCTGGGAGCGACCCTTGCCAAAGGGGTCGCTTTGTTGCGTGACATTCGCGCGCAAAAACAAACTCCCTGGTGTCTAATGGTTTCTGCCCCCCTTGGGGGCAGATTGGCCTTATCAAAATAGGCCAATCTGCCCCCAAGGGGGGCAGAAATGGCCTAAAATAAATTTGCCCCCCCAACCTCCACCCCCCCCGGGAGCGACCCTTGCCTACGGGGTCGCTCCCCCTGCGTGACATTGGCGCCAAAAAACAAATCCCCGGTGCCTAGTGGTTTCTGCCACCTAGGGGGAAGATTGACCTAAAATTGGCCAATCTGCCCCCAGGGGGGCAGAAATGGTCTAAATACAATTTGCCCCCCCCAGGGGAGCGACCCTTGCCTGATGGGTCGCTCCCCATCTCTAAAAAAAGAAACAACAAAAAAAAAAAACACCAAAAAAAAATTGCCCTGGCGCCTAGAGTGTTCTGCCCCCCCCCGGGGGCAGTTCGGCCTAATAATAGGCCGATCTGTCCCCCGGGGGGGCAGAAATGGCCTAAAATAAATTTGCCCCCCCACCCCCCCCCCCCCGGGAGCGACCCTTGCCTACGGGGTCGCTCCCCCTGCGTGACATTGGCGCCA